>NW_009220009.1:17155-120236 GCF_000690835.1 Fulmarus glacialis
CAGCCATTCAACTAACCAAAGGTCCAGAGTTTGTTCCTCCTTAGCAAACATCTCAGCCCCCTTTCTACTTATTTAATATTTTTCATTAGATTGACATGTCATTGCCTGACAATGTTGTAAAACGCAAAAAGGAATCAAAGGCATCAAAATTATAGAGAGTCTTATTTCACAATACTTAATGAAGCAAGTATGAAAATATGACAAACCCAAATAAGTCTTGTGGAATTTTTCTTCCTCCTCCTGAGATGATGTTTGGAAATTTGTTTTCCAAGACAACAATGCCTCTGAAAAATGCCTTCAAAAGAGGCTCACAGTCAATTTTAAGCTGAACAACCCTACCAAAAGAAGTGGCATAAAAAGGCAATGTCCATTCCTTTCTCCTGATTATTTGCATTACAGGAGACATGGAGCGTTCTAAAATAGTCCAAGATACAGCTAATGCAAATACCTAAAAAGAAGGATAATAATAGTTTTACAGGCAGGTGAACACTATCGAAAGCCCTATCTTCTCACATACGCATTGTGAAGTAATAAGGATGCACTGCCAAGAATGATACGCAGTTAAGACTGTAAATCTGAAATACATTAAAAAAATAAAAATTGAGTAAGACTTTAAGCATTTCAAACTGGACATGTCAGTGGGTAAATGACATTTTCCAGTATTAGACGCACTGAGCCATAAAACATTTCAGAGCACCAGAAACTGAATGCAGCTCTACAAGACAAATACCTAGAAAATGAATCATTTTAATCTGTGATAATCTCAGGAACTATCTGAGTATGTCTTTCCCCTTCCAACTTTTTCCAAGGGCAACAGAGAAGGTAAATTCTGTTTTAAATATAGAAAAATGTCACTAGGTTTGAAAAAAATACTAGAAACTTTTTGCAAGGATAATTGAATGAGACTACATTTCAGAATGAGTGTTTGCCTGATTCAAAATATTCTCAATCAGCAAATTATATCCCAAAGATAAGTAAATAACTTAGAGCGGATGAGGTCTTGGCAATATACTGGAGTCTTTGCTAGCTGCACTCAGCATAAGCAGATGAAAAATCCCATGTTTAAGTAAAAGAAGCAAAGCAAGCATGTTAAATGAGAGGGGTGGAACAGATATACAATGGGAAGAAGGGAGTATGATTTATTATTTTCTACTTCAAATACAGTGTGCCAGAGGAAAACTTAATTTAAAAAAAAGAAAAATAAAGAAGCAAACAGTAGACATCATTAGGTCACTGGAAAACCTCAATACTGTTTGATGCCTTAAAAACAGAAGTAACAGAAATATCTTATGACATATCTTGTAAGACACGTGCTCTATATTTCCCCCACTATTTAAACTCCACTAAGATTTTTCCATACTACATTCAGTGACTGTTTGTCAGACCTGATTTTGCTAGAAATGGAATACAGTAGGCAGCTGTTGTTATATAAAAGGAAAAGTCACAACGAAGAACGTCAAATGTCAAATCTCAAGGTAATAAATCTCAACACTTCTGCAGAAACAGATTTGAAGAGCTCAAAGATGAGATGGATAATTTAAGAGTTATAGAAACAGGAGAAGGAATTTGGAAGTGAGACAGAGCAAGAAAGAAGGTTTGAATTAACTTCTTTACATTTAAAGGAGGGAGAAGTATATAACTGTGCACCCTAAGATTAGGCTAAACTAGTTAAAACTGACATCAGGCATAAATCTATAATGAAACCACCTTCTGAGGAGAAGAAATAGGATTCAGAGAGGATGAAACTGAACTTTTTTTACCCTTTAAAAGCACATGATTGTAAACACAAGCAGGACAGCATGGTACACTTATAGAAGTTTTAGACAGATATAATGCTTTTTACTAAATTAATGAAAACTGCTGAAACCGAAACATTTATTGCAAAACAGAATCCTAGTTCATTTTCTGGCTGTATTAGGGAAGATGCTACTGCCTAATTAAAATCAAAAGCCATAAAAACTTTTACTTAATTAAAAAAGTCCTGATTTACAAATGCCTAACATTATCTTTAAGGGAAAACACTGCAGTATGCAGTTAATTTGAAGGGTATACTCACAGCACTGGGAACAAATTCACACCTGGATTCAGCTTAGCACTCAAACAAGTCCAAGTTCCTTAAGGCCAACTAACCAAATGCTTCCGAACTGTGTCACAACCACAATTAAAAGCACATTATTTTTAGTCTTTACAATGGAAAGGCAGGTGTCCCTCTGTGCAAGCTGCCACCTGCCCCCTAGTGCCTCCAAGGTGTCTGAACAGCAGCTTGTTCATGTTCAGGAGCAAAACCCAAAAATTTTTCCAGATGCTGTTTCAAGCAGCATTCTTCAGGTTATCATTGGGGTCTATTAGTTTATAACCTCTGTTGTGAATGCATGGACATGAATGCTATGAATGGATGAACCTCTGTTATCCATCAGAGTTACTGTAGGTTCAACTGAAGTTTAAACTAGTATGTCAACATTTGAGTAAAATGGCTAATCCCCAAAACCTAGATGTAGTGCATCTAAAGAAACTGCTTTTATATTTTAAAACTAGGAAAAACAAATCTTAGAATAACAACATCTTTTGAAGTCGTCTTCTAACAATTGTCATACAAAGCGTGAGAAACTAGGCGTTTCTTTCTGAAATGAGGGGGGGGGGTGTATTTAAATCTTTTTGAACACCATAAGCATTTCTCAAATTTCACTCAGGTATAGACCAAAGCTGAAAAGACACCTATTTTATACATTTGGAAAATGTAACAGGCTTAGAATGAATTCACAAGTGCACAAATAGGGGGATTTTTCTATCAGCCTTCTCTGAGAGATTTAAGTGTGATACAGTGCCTCAGAAACCTGGAGCATGATTACATGATGTATTTTAAGAAAGACTCCTGCATTCCTCATTCATAAGCTAACACCCCTGTGTAATCAGATACCAGAGACTTAAACACGTGTGAATCATTTCATAATCTTTTCAATTTAATTTCCAGGGGAGTGAATATAAAAGGCAAATACATAGTTCAAGGGTACATTAGAGAAAGGAGGCCTTTGTTAAGATCAAACTATTGTATGACTGATGAGTTTCAGTCCAAAGAATTTGTATAACAACATCAGCAGCACTGGTTTCACTGAAAAAAATAAATAGTTTGAATTTCTATTTTGCATAGCAATACTAATAAACGCTGACTTTGCTACAATTTTCAAATAAGAACATTACTGCCCTAATTGTGTTGGCTAAGGGAGGTTTTAAAAATAACTGCACTGCAAAATTCCTAATGGGAACAGAGGTTCTGTAGGATTCTTAGAGTAGCAATGCTATGTGGGGAAACTGAATTAAAGTTACTCTGACAACAACTTTTCAATTGTATGCAGATAAAAGTTTAGTTTTGATTCTATGTCTTTGAAAACACTTTTAAATGCCAGCAGTAAAGATGAAAATTATTAAACTGTTGTCAGGGTATCAATATGACTTGACTTGATTTGGTTAGCTTGCCACAGATTTGAATGGTATTTAGTTATGTTGAAAATGTTGATGGAAGAATGGTGATTTATTTGCCATTAAATAAAAAATGTGCTAGGAATGTGTAATTTATAAATAAGCAGGTTTCTCCTTAAGACAACACATCTTCAGGAGTTTATAAATTCAAACAAAGTAGACTGTGGTCTATTTTATCTATAAATTTATGGCACCAAAGAACTAGATTTCAGGACTTAGATATAAAATATAATAAAAAAGTTTTAGACTACACTTTATTTGATAAATACTCCTGTTAAAATTTAGACAACTATAACTTTGTCTTTGTTGCCTATGTCTTCATAACTTTGTTGTCTATGAATGTTACTGGATATAAACACTAAAATCAGTATTATTTCAGCAGTAAATAAACTTTCATCACTACAATAAATCAGTGTCACTTGATTATGTACTGATTGTACAGTATGATTATTAACTCAGATGATGGCAAAGAGAAAACATTATAACAAATGATCCTCAGGAGGGAAAAAACCAAACAAAAATAATCACTTGGAGTTTTTATCCCAATTCAAAAACCACTTAAATCTTTTCCTGCTTAGGAAAATACTTAAGCATGTGCACAGCTTTAAGTTCATGGAAGAATTGCATTTCCTGAAGTCAAAAAATAAAAATGGGTATTCTTGAAGAATAATAAGGCAGCTTAATAGATCCCTGCTTGTAAAGTAAAGCTGTAACACCAGAGCAGAAGTAAATTGAACTAGCCTAAGAACAACGTCTCACATGATCCACATTTTATTTTTACCCAATAGAATACCTAATCCTATCTTAGTGCCATGCTTCGTTGGTTGGTAGCAAACAGATACTAACTCCTTTTCAAAGGTATAAGTTAACTACGCTACTTCAGAGCTGAGGTGAGCTTAGAGTAGCACACAGAACAGATGCAGCGCTCCATCTAATGGGTGGTAATTTGTTAAAGTCAAGCAATCAGTCTGCAACATGCCAACATCAATAAAAACTTAAATTATTCAGGGAAGATCCCAGATTAAAAAAAATTTACAACAAATTTTGTTGCATTAGTAGACTTCCTTGTTGGATTCTCTAATGCACACATTAGCTGCATATGGCATGCTTTGGCAGCCACTCAATTTGATTCACTTGGTTTTGCTGGGATGTAAAGAATTGTTTTCAAAAAGACAAAGTCTGTCAAAGGCACTGCTTTTAGCTCCTACCCATATTTCAAATCACACCTTGTGTAAATTTTACGGCTAAGGAAATTTAGGAGCATAATAGGAAACTTGGATCCGCATACTTATATAAGCACAAAACAATCTTTTCAGGGCTTGCAAAAGGAGGCCACAATTAAATAATTAACGGCACAACTGTAATACCTTCTGGGGAGTCAATGTTATGAAAAGATCAGCACAGATTTTGTTTTAGGCAGTGACTTGCAAACCAAGAAACAGGTTCTAACTTCACCTGCACACCTCCTTTGTGGGTCTTGGCACAAGATTTTCTTTTTTGCCATTGAAAATGGGAACAGTAAAACTTAAGTGCATACAGAGCTTGAGATCCAAAGAGATTAAATTAGAGAAAGTCCTAGCCAATGAAATTTGGATTCCTGTATGAATTCAAAATGTCTGGTACGTTAGGTGACGCAAATCAGGAAGTTTTTACTAAAATCCAAAGAATTGTGGCAGGCCAGAATAGAGGACATGGACTTCTCACCATGAACCTACACAGCATGATGTGAAGGTGTAACCAGGCATCATATAAACACACCCAAGCTAGCTTTAAAACAGCTAGTGAGGCAGCAGTAATGATGAAGCTAGGGCAGAGTTGCCCTCAGCAATGAGAGGCTGCTTAGACATTTACTTGAAGTCCCAGCCGTGTCCTGAAGCACACGCTGAATGCAGAAACAGTCCTGCTATAAAAAATTGAGCTTGCCAATCTAAGGCTACCTAGATGAGTGTGCAAGAGCTGCGATCACATCTCTCAATTTCAGTGTAGACACACCATCTATTCGTAAACAGTGCACTTTAAATTGCCTGTAAAACTTCAGGAACAGCCTTATTTTAAGCTATAGCTTATTTTTCTCTAAAGAAAAATAGTCGTGTCCCCCCCCTTTTTTTTTTTTACTATATTGTTTTGCTATCGTACAAGCAAGCCAAGTGCAAATTACATTAAGCTTCCCTAATTCCTATTATTCCTATGGGATCTAAATTTTAGCCCTAGAGCTATCCAAATCTACTTCAAAATGAATTAATTTGAAATCTATGAAGCATTTCAATGCTAACAGCAAATAATTTTAGATAACTTTGAAGGTTAAATACATCCTTTTAATCCCAAAGTAATTTTGTTAAAAGGTATTTGAAGAAAAAACGATTCTTCTCTCCCCAAAATGTGACCAACCGATGTCATCAGCTTTGTCTGAAGCCACACAATGTACTTTGCATACGTATAAAGCTGCAGCTGTGCACACAGCACTTTCTCAGTCTGTCTGCAGACACACCAAAAATTACACCTTGATTTCAGCAGAACACAGGAACAGGAGGATCAGCAGTGCAAGCAGCAGGGTACTGAGAGCAGCAAGATTAACATGCAACTGTTTAAATGCAGCATGCTATTTAGTTAGTATCATTTTGGAAGGATATTAGTATCTCATGAAATCAGTTAAAAACTGGAAGTAATGTTACAACGTGCATTATATGCAAATATGTAACTGTTTATCTGGGGTAGCTCCTTGCACATACCAAGTGTCAGGAGAACAAGACACGTAAAATGCTTCTTTAAAATACTGAAAGTCATAATCTAAAGCCCATATGATAATAAAATAATGGAAAAGCCTTGGAAAGGCTCAAACCCTGTCTTTTTAAAAGGCCTTCTGACATCATTGAAGGCTCTAGCAGATATAGGCTTTATCTGGCCTGGTAAGAGACCAACCATGACCTTACTGAAAACTGTCAAGCCCATCTATTTGCTAGAGATGTCCAAAGTCTAATAGCAGATGGGAAACAAATGTCTATGAGGTTCATAAAATTGGAATTTCAGCTGCTTACTGGGCTATGTTTTCTTGGACTCTGCATAGTCACACTGCTATAGGCATTCAAACTGCTCTATAGCCTTATGTCTCTCAGTAGAAAGGTGTAGAGCAGCATCACAGAGAACTCAAGTTTGGGCCTCCTTTGGTAGCAGGGAGATTTAAAGTATGCAATGCAACTCTCCGTTGTTACTTTCAGGGACATTAAAGGGTATGCTTCTTGCAAGTTCTTACAAATACGCATCAGAAACCAGTCATGTAGGGAACTGCACATATCTGTATAATTATGCTAGGATATGAACTCCCATAATCCAATGAGCAGTTCTTTTTTTTTTAAATGCATAGATGTCCACACATTCCACACAACAGACATGAATTTGATTTTAAAAGTTCATTTTCCTTTAGTTAATAGGACACTTAACATATGGCTCTAATACCTGGTGAATGTTTTAGTGAGTGCATGTTGTGTTCTGCCTCCTCATATATACGAAACAATGAAAAGTACTGGTCATGAGACTCTCCAATATTGGACAGTTGGGCAGTATAAAATAGTCTGAATCACCCAAGATCCTTCCCGTTCTACTTACCCACCAGGCTTATAACAGCATGGGAGAGATTTAGAAGTGCTAGAAGCCATCAAGAGAAGAGACTATTCGTCTTGACAAATTTCTACACTTTTTGTCATAGTTTTGTACCAAACTACAGCGTCAATGACAGATGTCTGAACAAAATGAACAAACCTTCATGATAGCCATTTTTCGTGCTGTTCAGTAGCAAAGCGGTTTTGCTGTCTCTCAAATTCCATCACAGGAGGAATGCAACATTTACCTGCAAGTTGTAGTCCTGAAGAATTTTTACTAGTGAGTCTCTCAAATTAGGAATCTCCATGCCTTCCTTAATGCGGTGGATCAAAAGAATGGGATCCACATGGGTTCCGATATTGTTCAACAAACCCGTAATAAAAGCTGTGAAAACCAAAAGGCAAAGAAATGAATAGAAAATCCAGCAAAATACCTGATTAAAGGATGCTTTGGTGACAAGCTACAGGCTTTGGCTGATTCTAAGACAGTTCTCTAGTAAGAGATAACACTAAGCCTCTTTTATATAGCCTTCATATGTTTCTTGCAGCTGTATTTACTCAAATATAGGCCTTTGGGTAAGAGTGGAAGATCAGTTTGGCAATCCACAGAACTTCTAGGGTATGCAGAAAAGGGGTAACAGAGTACCCAGCACAAAGCCACAAGTAAATAACGCATTTCAATTCAATAAAAAGGGCACTCAAGAAAACAGAGCCAGAAAATTAACTACATTATGTGACTATTCCATTCCCAGTTCCAGGGTTTAAAAACAAATTTTCAAGCACTTAACCTAACTCGAACGTGTTTCAAAACATTGGTGAGTGACACAAAAGAAGTCTTTTGGTTTTTGCACCTGGCTAAACGATACACTTGAAGGATGAACCTCAAGGTTGTGTTTTTTCTTCAACCCCCAAAACTGAGAAATAGCTCTGGAGTTGCTCTGCTTATGAGCAGATGGAACTGAGAGAATTCTATATGCTTTGAATCCCTTTTGCTCTCAAGATGTCACTGATTGTAGCATCACTTTTAGTGATGAACTGCATTTAAGTATGGGTAACTTGAGAATGCCTTTCTTCTAAAGTAGTAACAGATTTTGGTTGCTTCTTCCTGTCAGATTTAGCGGCCAAGAGATGAAAAGATATGTATTCTGACACTAATTCTACAAGACATTCAATCCTTTGGAAAAGAGATCCCAAGAGAGACTTTAAAGCCTTGATTTAAAGCCCCAGAAGAGGTTGCAAAACTAATGGAGTAGATAGTTAAAATAATTGTCTATTTTCTCAGTCATATGAACTCCTCTGAATCTGCCTCCTGAACAAACCTGATGTTGCTTATGAGATTCTGACGGTTTCTGATTCCATCTAAACTTTAAACTTGAGTAGCTATTCATATAATGGATGAAAGGCAAAATGCACTCATTATTACAGATCTTACCTTTGTGTCACAGAAACAAAACAAATTAGTTATTCTACTGAGGGGCAGAAAGGCGTAGGTTCTTCATTTTCAGAATTTCAAACGGAAGCAGCTGCAATGAACACACTACACAACATCCTTACCAAGCCTGCAGACTGTGTTTTGAGGCTGTCTAAAAATAAAGCCTCATTCTGCCAAATTAAAAGCACCATTCTCCCCTTAATTTGTCATTAAGGACATAATTATGCAGAGCTTAGTCAAATGTTAAATCCCTAAGTACTCATTCTGTTGCATGCCCACATGCTGCCTTACTGGAAGTTTTTATGCACAGTAGGACAGCTATGTTGTGCTCCACAAACCAGAACACCTCCCTGGCCATCCATAAACACTTTCTCTAAAATGCACGTGGATAACTCAATCCTTTAACTGCAGCAGCATTCCACAAAAAAATACACATGCAAGGCTTCTGAGAAACTATCCCACTTACGTGGTTTGTCAATAGAATATAAAATGAGGTCTTCCCAAAGTTCTCCATCATCTTGTTCCTTGGCAAATTCAATAGCTTTATCTACATCTTGCAATTCTTCCATTATCATCTTCAAAGCACTGCGGCTATTACCCATTCTGCCTAAAAGGAAAAAATAAGTAGAGAGATTATAAATCCTAAACGCTTATCAATGCTCAGTGCTTTAAGAAGCTCTTTCAGTATTAATTTTGTAAGTGTGAAGTTGCCTGAGACTAAGACAACCAAGACCAAATCTAATCTAATCTGATGTAGGAATGCAAATCCCAGAGCAATCAGTATAACCTGAAGAAATGCTTGGAGCACTTTGCTGGACTGGGATCTGGAGTCTTTCTTAAGGATGTGTTGGGTCGTAGTAGGGCTTCTGAACTGCAGCAACATCTAAGGGGGAGTGTGTCTATGTGTATGCATGTAAACTATGACATGAAATACCCCCTTTAAGAGCCCGCACAGACACTCTTAATTTGCAGTAAGTAGAGTGCAATTTACACCCATGGAAAATTAGGGGAAGAGGAAGAAACACTGAACTATTCTTTAAGTAAACCTATGAGTAAATCCCACTGTGCTCTCAAATGGTCCACAAAACATTTTTCTTACTAAAACAAAGATTGATTAAAAAATGCTTTCCATTTTGTTCATGACTAATACATAAACATACATAAAAATCTTAGTCTAACAATGCCTCCTATCCAAACTCCCACTGCCCTGCTGGGGGAGTTAATTTACAATTAATTTTATTAAAAAAAAGAAAAAAAAAAAAGAAAGAAGCAACATAAGCAGATCTTCCACCTCAACAAAAGATAGTATTAAGCTTCTGATATGTATTCAGAATAAAACATTTGTTTTATTTCTCCCCTCTCTTCAAACTGACAGTATTACTCTTCTCTTGGAGATTGTCTCAAAAGTACCCCCCCGCCCCAACCCATTCCCCATAGCCCCCCAACACCTCTAAAACCCCAGAAAAACATCAAATCAGAAACACAATAACACAATATATGGACTTAAGACATCATATGAATACTCCAGTTCTTTGTTTTATTTTCTAAATCATGTTATTTGGTCCTACTGACTGTATACCAACTCTGTTTCTGGGAGAGCATGTTAAACAATATTAGACAATACATCATATATTTTCGCAGCATAAACTTTGACAAGATTAAAAGCATGTTGTAATTAATCACACTGAGTGTTACTTACTCAGAAGATAGACTGTCTCTTCTACAAAGTTCCTCTGTTGGCAGATCTCAAGAGCCTTGAGTTTAAGGGAAGGGAGGAGGAAAAGAGAATACAGGGAACCATGTAACACGATATTTTATTGATCACAAATGCTACAGAAGGCTTAAAGATACTTTTCCATGAAGTTGCATTACTCATTTTGGCAGGAATACAGCTCCCTTAATATGCACTGTCAGGTCCTCTGGCATTAATTAAGAGGAGAAACTCCATGGCATTTTTTTGATTTTTTCTATAAGATTAAATAAATCTGGGGACAGGACAGGTATTTCAGTCTGGATTATACCAATCTCTACCTTTAAATCTACTGGCAACTTCTTTCTTCTGCTTCCAAAAGATGGCTAATCCAAAAGCATTAAGGTTATCTGCTGTCAAGACTTGCTTCCTGTGGGTAGTTATGAAGTCTCTAGCGATGGAGGTCTACTTGACATTTGTTCATAATACAAGCCTGTAGATCTCCTCAGGGTAACCAGAATGGTTTTGGGAGGTAGAGAGTGCTCTCCAAATTTTGTACCAGTGACCTCCCAGAAGACAATACAAAAATAATCCAACCCGAGTATGAAAGAATAAGGAGGAAACATTTCTCGTAAATTTGGTTTAAAGACCTGAGAGCTAAATACCATGAGCAGTTACTGAATCTGTGTGTAGTTGACAAACACTGAGCACAATTACCAAAATTACCAAACTGATTACCAACAAATTTTTAGTAATAGAAAATTGGCAGGGCTGGTATGCCATAAACGATGCCATGTCTGCTTCCACTTTGGAAGCAGAAAACAAACTCAAGATTCATGGAACAATAAAGACTTTCATACTTGGAAATCAAAACTATAAATGTGTAAGATACAGCTACAGCTAAAGATGTAGGAAGGAATTAACTTTTCCTTCCATTCTCAAATTATTTCAGATGGGTTACTATGAAGATTAGAGATATGGACAATGAATTTCAGGGTAGAGGTAAGTGAATTACCAACCAGATACTTCAGGCGAATGAAGGTATGAATAATACTAATAAGTTATAAACACATCTGACAGCCTTTTTCCTCTCCACTTAGAAGTTAAACTACAAAGTACCAGGTATTCAGTATTTCTGGATGCTGCACGTTTATTGACTGTCATGCTCCCTCTAGAGGAAAACAGGGAATATTCATACTTCTCTTTCAGTTCATTTTATAAAACATTTGCTAAACTGCACTTGAATAAAAATGGCTTACTTTTAAAGAACAAGAATTATTTCTTCCTGCTGGTTTTATAATTTCTTTAAAGCAATAATAAGTGTGAATTTGCAAAAAACCATGATATTTGAACAATTTATACACTGCACTGGAATCTGCTTAACAGGAACTGAAAGTATTGGTAATTGGGAAATTCTTGGTCCCCTTTTTATTTCCTTAGAAGAAAGATTTGTATGTGGCAAAAAGCGTTACTGTATGATATGTATGGTAAGAAGTATAGTTACAGAATTAGCAGTGACAGTAAATTCAACCAAGTTTTATACAGTGTTGGTATCTTGCCTCCCTTCTTTAGCTTCTTACTGAAACATATTAAGGTTAGAATGACACTGAAGATAGGTGGCTAGATCTGCAATAACTAAAACTAATTTGCACCAAAAGAAAAAAAGAAGTGCAGGTAAGGTTTTATACATAAAACCATGATCATGCAAATAATACATAAGAAAACTAAGAGAGAATCTGAGAGTTAAAAAAAATAAGACAACACTGTAGACAAAAGTCTCTGGCTGGAAATCTCTCAGGCTAAAAAGATCACTGAGACAACCTAGTTTCATCCAACAGTTTCAACAAAGACCAAGCCTGCAATCCTAACAAAGTATTTTCCAGTGTTTCCTGCTGTTGCACAGTAAAGTTGACAAAAGCATGCAAACCAAGAGAGGTACCAGGAACAGTACTAGTTCTCTTTAGAATGTCAGCCATGTAAAATGCAATATTTAATATTACACTTAAAACTACTCCACTGGTGTCATCATTATAGCTGCATATAGAGAGGCCGCCTTTAACAAAGTCTGCTCTGCTCGGCCATTAACAGCAACAGATACAAATAATAAAATACTGACCCAACTAAAGAAGAAAACTTAAATTTCCATTCAAGCAGGGGGAAAAAACCAAGACTGTCCTTAACTTTATTTACTTCTTTTTTAATTTGACAAGAAAGAGTAAGGAAGGAAAATGTAAAAAGGTTAAAGAAAGTCGAAACATGGCACTCTGTAAAACCCCAAGTCTACTAGCGGAAGTACAAAGACAAAATACTTTCAGCTCTGCTAGTTCACTGACTGTTATATTGTGTATATTACTTGAAAACAACTTAGGACCTTAGAATATAAAACTAGAAAAACTCCAGTTACAGCTACTCATTTTTCAAGATCTAACACTGACCAGTCCTAGATTTGGCAAAATGATTGTTGATTTCTTGCAACCACAACCTGCTGCCCAGTCAGACCAGGCACTGATGCGTAGATATGCTGTAGGTACGCATCAAGTGTGAATTCAGAGCTTCTGCACTAAAAATCCCCACTGATTCCTGCCCTGTGAGCTGAGAGAGGAAGGTCTCAGCTGTCAGCCAGCTCTGCAAACCAAACTTCTAAAGGTGAGGGTCACAAACTCAAAGGATCTCCGCCTTTTGGCAGTAGAGGGCAGTACCAGACACAGTTACAAATTCACAACACTACAAGTTACAGAAATAAAAATCGAGGACCTGTGCTTAGATTTTGAGGGGTTTGCCTTACCTTCTCTAGTGGACAGTGCGTGCTGTCTCTGAGAAACGGTAGTAAATTTGGACGATCGTATTCAGCATAAAGGCTGATTTGTTTCTCATGATATCGCTGGCCTTTATGGTGGTCTCTCTTGAAAAGTTTGTGCAAATACTAGGAATCAAAAGAAAGAATCAGAACTCAAAACCACTTAGGCAATATTATTTGTTCTCTGCTAATAAAAAACGCCTCCTAATTTCCTCAGGAATGTGCTAACACATTCTAAAAGGCACAGAGATTAAATCCTGATTCAAAAGACTAATTTTACATTTTTCTCATCACAGCAATCTCCAAAACCAGCTCTATAAAGCAGGTTTTCAGCAACAGTTAAGAAACTGTCCTTTAACCTTCAATGAAACTACTGGATTTTGAATTTTACAGAAAACTTCAGACAAATATGTCAAATGAAGCATTTTGGTTATCTAGATATGGTTGACCATTACAGATAACTATAAATCAAATTTTCACCACATGAAATGTTTTAACCAAAGTACCTCAAACTATAGATACTGGGGCAAAGCTCCTTCTCTCTAGATGAGCACAGAAAAGCCTTGAGAATCATCTGGAGAGTCACTTTTATGCAAAGGGAAGCAGGCTTCACACTTTGAAACTGATGCATCCCTTCCATAAATTGAGAGTTGTCTTTGCAAAGCTCCTGGGCTACGGGCTGCACACTTCATAGAGCTGCCTTCTATAATCACATCTCTAACACGTAAACCTGCTCTCCACCAGATCGATGCCCTGAGCCCCGCCTGTACACAGCAGCAAGTTAAACTTCCCTCCCTAATACAGCCCAAGCCCACGGTTACACGTTACATATTCCACTGACAGCACATTCAAACTGAAGAGGTGCTTTTGGAATAGCAATGTGGAGCCACAGCCTTTACAGTGATATTGTAATTCTGCACAAACAAGAACAATTCTGGAGCGTATAGAAGTTACAGCTTTAGAAAGACAAACAGTTCACTGTCTCTATGGATCTGAAGCAAGACGTGCTTCAGAGTTGCACCCAACATCCAATCCCATTTTTGTGTAGGGCAAGAGCACGGATACAAGCAAGAAGTAAATGACCAGAGAAGACAAGTGTCTGCAATGCCATAAGGAGTACCTCACGGTATGCTAACAAGTAAGCGGTATGTTAACAAGTAAGCACTATGTTATCAAGTTCTCACAGGTACACATTTTAAAATTATTTTACTATTGTAAAAATGCTATGGCCATGTTAAAAAATGGATTAGCAAAATAGCCACTTTGGCTCTGATGATTTACGATGTTTTAGTGTCATGTGCATTTTGACAGGATAACCACATCTGTAAAAGATGTGCCCAGCAAAAAGTTTATTCAGCTCAACTCGAAACCCACAGAATATAGAAATATTTACCACATGCTGTAGTTCAGGCCTGTTTTCTAATTCTTCAACGACTCTGTCAATCTGAAAGAAAACAAATAAAACCCAACAGATTAGCAAACTTGTGATGAACATCACATGTACATGACTGAAAGAACGACAGATAATAAAAGCAAGCATTGGGCTGCCATGCCATGAACTTGCTATACTCACGGAAATTTTATCTTCGTTATCCAAAAGCATGTCTACTGCTTTCTAAAACAAAGAAAGAGAACCCAGTTAAGAAACAGGTACACACATCATCTCACACTTTATATAGTATTATGCTTGTTCACTGATGGGTATCAGATGGATATTGCAGACCTACTCTTTTCAGCAACAGTAATTCAGAGAGCAGTTTGCATAACATCAGCATTCCCCGACAGCACAGCATTACAGGAGAACACATCATGTATTCTTCCAGAATACTTCTCCTAAGTTTCCACACTAACAGCAATCAATACTGTGCACTTATATTGCAGGTGAAGTATGCCCATCGAATCATGGGTCACAGAAGGTTACTGTCAGATGATGTAGAAATACTATTTGTCCCATTGCAAAGGGGAACTGCAGGGTGATGGCTGTACAGGAAACACACGACTCAACTTGCCTTACAACTGGATTCCTCCAAACTATCTGCACGCCGATACCGTAACACAAGCAGACAAGATCATGTAAGCAGAGTGGCTACCGGGATTCTGGTTCTGCTTCCTCTTAGAAGAGCAAACTTTGCTTCACATTCAAAAATACAAACCCACAGATTCCCGATATGATTTACTATATTTAATAAAAAAGAATTACACTCTTTTTTTTCCCATGTAGTTTAGGATGTGCATACCAACGATTATCATCTTTGGTACAGATGTCTCTGTATTTTAGCTCCAGTGCTTAAACAACCACTGCACTGAAAGAGCAGATCTACCTGGTTTCCCCCCAAGGATCATACCAAAACTCATTTGCTGAGGTTTTATAGCCAGCTGGGAAGAAAGAAGATTGAATTCCACACAAAACACATATTTCTTATTTTTGGAATTTAGGTTAATAACCTTGCAAACTTTCAGAAGCAAAAAAAAAAAAAAAAATTGTGAGCACAGGTAGTGTTTTCCTCAATCCTCCCAGTAACAGGTGGAGACTTCGGAAGAAACAGGCGAGCCCAAGATATCAACACCTAGCTCCAGGACTGGCGCCTCCACTAAAACTTTGGGTTTTTAAACCATGGAAAAACCTTCAAGAGACAAGGTATGCTGGGGCCTGATGGAATCCACCTGTCCTGATAGGGAAAATGTGTCTTTGGGCATAAGCTGGAGGGATTGATCGAGAAAGCTTTAAACTAGAATTGATGGGGGAAAGGGATACCAACAGGATTGCAGTAGCTAAGCCAAGGGTTGGCATTGCATCGCCTGAGGGTAGCAATGCCAGTGGGAATATTTACACTGCTCATGGGAGCATGGAGGGCTCAGGAGCATATCTGAGATGCTTGTACACCAACAAACACAGTATGAGAAACAAACAGGATGAACTGGAAGCGTTGGTTAGCTCCCAGAGCTACGGTATCATTGGTATTAGTGAGACTTGGTGGAATGAGTCCCACGATTGGAGTGCTGGGATAAAGGGCTACAGGCTGTTCAGGAAGGATAGGCAGGGCAGGCAAGGTGGAGGTTTTGCACTATACATAACGGTGAGGTTTGACTGTACAGTCCTTACAGTTAGTGGTGACGTGGTTGAGAGCCTCTGGGTGAGGATTAGGGGGATGAAAAACAAAGGTGGTGTTGTAGTGGGTGTCTACTACCGATCACCCAGCCAGGATGTAAGCACTGAAGAGTTATTCTATAGGCAGTTAGGAGAAAATTCTGGATCGGTAGTGCTTGTCCTTATGGAAGATTTCAAATTCCCAGACATGAACTGGGAATATCATACTGCTGTGACGAGCAGGTCTTGGAAACTCCTGAAAT
The DNA here is from genome assembly GCF_000690835.1 of Fulmarus glacialis. NCBI lineage: Eukaryota > Metazoa > Chordata > Aves > Procellariiformes > Procellariidae > Fulmarus > Fulmarus glacialis. The sequence goes on from NW_009220009.1 coordinate 33,499, forward strand.
TTGTAGGAGATAATATCTTATCACAGGTATTCAGTGAGCCAACTAGGAAAGATGCCCTCCTAGACTTGGTATCTGTGAATGGAGAAGGACTTGTCAGGGATGTGATGGTAGGTGGCTGTCTTGGCCACAGTGATCATGAAATGGTTGAGTTTAAAATTTTCAGTATAATAAGAAAAAAGGACAGCTGAGTTGCTGCCCTGGACTTCAGGAGAGCAAACTTTAAGCTATTCAGGGAGCTATTTAGCAGAGTACCCTGGGAATCTGCTCTTGAGGGCTTAGGAGTCCACAAGTGCTGGTCAATCTTTAAGAATCTCTTCTCCCTAGTACCCAGTGATAGAACATTTGGGAATGGTTGAAAGCTGTGCCAAGGGACGTTTAGACTCGACATGAGGAAGCATTTCTTTACAGAGAGGGTGGTCAAACACTGGAACAGGCTTCCTGGAGAGGCGGTCGATGCCCCATGCCTGTCAGTGTTTAAGAGGCATTTGGACAATGCCCTTAATGCCATGCTTTAACTTGGTCAGCCCTGAATTCGTCAGACAGTTGGACTAGATGATCGTTGTAGGTCCCTTCCAACAGAAACAGTCTATTCTGTTCTATTAATTGACTGCAGTGAAAGAAAAGTGGCAAGTACATTTAACATAAGCCTCACAACAAATTCACTGCCTCCTTTCTTTGGCTTATTAATAGCATTATTTGATTAGAAATGCAGAAAGAATATAATGGTGAAAGTCTACTTGAGAATCACAACAATAATCTCGGATCTGGCACTCTTCTCACTGTGAGCGATGCTCAAATGGAAATACAAAGGAAAAAAAAAATCCTCCTTGGGTCATTTATTTTGCAGTCTAGGCAAACATCTTTTTCCGTACCTCAGAATATATCCAGACACTGCAAACACACTCTCTCCCTCAACACTATCTTTATCTCATTTATTTCTAATCTGTTAAAATATCTCTAGTGGAAAGTGAATATAAAATCATTAAGATCACCATACCTCCGAATCAAAATCCATGAGCAGAACAATTTTGTCTCTGATAGAACTGAAAAGATTGTGCTTGTGGATCAGCTGGAAGACGTCTTTATGCCTCAGAGTTAGGTAAATTTCTAGGGCTTTGCCATAGCGCTGGTCATAAGTATATCTGATAAAAAACAATGTTACAATACACATGATCTTACATATCTAAATGTAGGAAAACTACCTATGAGGGAAAATATAAATATACTCTAGGATGTAAAGCTTGTTAGGATGCTACTTGATTTGATGAATATCTAAATAGTTGCTGTGATTCACTTTTGTTAAAAAGAAATAAAACACTGGGCAACATTAATTTCAATTGTTTATATCAGCCACCGCATTTGTGTTCTGACCTGTGCTTCTCTGCATTTTCATTTTCCCGTTTTCAAACAACAGGGGAAGCCACACAAAATGCTACCTTTTCTATTTTTGGAAACTAATTGGAACTCTCTTCAGAGCTAAAAAACATTGTTCTCTTAAAACTTTGGGATAGACTGTAACGTAACAATAGACAGTTCTGCTTTCTTCAAAGAAACAGTATGAAAAGAATTTAACATGGGAATCAGGCTGAGAAAACTAAAGAGCTTTATCCCTGTACGATGTAGCCTAGAACCAGATCAGTTTTGGCACATTTTCCAGTCACGTATTTCCAGCCACATTAAATGTAAACATACTACTTTTGAAATAGTGGGGAAAACCCACCATTTTATTTTCCTGTGGGTAATTCTGAAATGCACACTTCACAAAAGAGGCTTCCTCTGACAGCACAAAGAGGAATGCTAGCTATTTGCTTTGGAAAGAGGAGTAGCAAATCCAATCTTATACCAAACTCTTTGCTTTCATACTCAGCACAGACTTTATAAGGAAGGGAAAAGAATTTCTAAGCTGTGCAATCAGCAGAGTGGAGAGTAGAGAAAGCTGATACTCTGTAGACTGCCACAAAGGAGATGTTTCTGTCAAGAGAGTTAGGCAAATATTTGTAAATTATGGTATACTATTTAAAGCTTATTTTTTGTAACAGGACTTTAAAATTGTACTCACAATTCTGCAAGTGTTTGTAGCAAAGTCCTGTTCTGTGGATCTTTCTTCAGGTGATCCACTACAGCTTGAACTATGATTGTGTTGTTGTAGAGATCTCCAGGCCACTCTTTTATCAGGGTTGCAAAACCCTAAAAGTATAAGAGATTGTAACAAAAATAGAAAGAACTGCCTAAGGAACATTTCAAAACATCAAAGCTTTAGCTAAGCCTCTGAGATGATACCTGCTGTGCTTCACCTCTAAGCCACTTTTACGTGCCCACAGACATGCACAGTGCAGAACACAGATTTTCCTTCTTAGGGCAATGTTATTAAGATTTATGAAGCTGGGTCTCTTTCAGATGCTGTATGCTTTGTGCAGCACCTCGACCACTTGTGCTACATTAAACAAACTAAAAATAATAGTATTTATAGTAAGTAACCAGTCTCACAGTACTCGCATGCTCTGAAGCACCTTCTACCTATTCTTTTAAAGTCTAAAACAAAATTCATCTTTTTAATCTTTTCATTATCGTTAAATTGTCCATTGAAAATCTGTTTGAATAAAACAGAGAATTTGCTATCAGAATTCCACATTGCTGAGGATATTGTGCTGGCAATAGCTATTACATGCAGACACATTAGGCTGCAGTACCTCGTAGTCACTCTCCAAAAACTCATGCAGGACCATTTCGTAGATCAGAGGTTTCAAAACTGGATCCCGTCTGGGCAAGTAACGACTAATTGCCTATAGGAACAAAGAAACAAAGCGTCAAAAGGGGAATGACATGTAACATCCTGGTACACTGATGATAGAAAAAAGAATTGTTGTGAAACAAAAAAACAAAGCTACATGCAAAACATGGCTCTTGGTAAACACTGGAAGCACTGTATATTCATATTTGTAAGCAATATCCTAAAGTTCTTTACGTTAGGATTGCACACACTGGAATTGTATTACTTATGTGAAAGAATTTTCATTAGAAAGATAGTGGTAGGATACTAGTTAGAATGGGAGTATCAGCCATTGCACTTAGAGAAGTCTGAATATTTACTGCTAGTCATTTAGAAAATGAAACCCACAAAAGATCCCTCAGAAGAAGAAAGTTTTCAAAATCCATTTTGTCCAGTCTTGGTCTTATATCTTGTAAAAAGGTGTAAGCATTCGTCAGCTGAAAAATGTGTACTTTTGATTTATGACTTACTGTGAGGTCACTACATTTTATGAAGAGTTCTGTTTTGCCAGCTATTTTTACATACCCCAATGAAAATTAATTTGAGAATACATCTCTCCACGGAAAGGGTGAAGGCGTGTGATCTGTTGCTCTATAGGAGGTGTTAAGGAACCGCATTCTGGCAGGCAGGAGATGAGAACCTGCCAGAATGAATCAGCTTATACCCCGGAATTTCAGCACAGCATCTTATTAGCACTATTATTCCATGCAACTAGAGGCCAAGGTTATTACTGCCTGCCAAAATAAACCCTACTGCTGCCAGCTGTGTTGGGACTCTGGGGTTTGTAGCTGAAGGCCCGACACTGATGAAATTCCTCCAAACACTCAGAGATGTTGCCTGTTGCCCACTAATGGCACATGGTGCAGTAGCATTTTGTTACTGAAGTTGATGAACAAAGCAGGAGAAATAACATCTCACTACATATTTTTTTTTGCACTTTTACAGACAGCAATGACTATTCACAACAAATTCTCCTAGTATTTAAAACAAAACAATTGCCTAAGTTACATATCTCCTTAAAGTCTTCCATCCGTAGGTGAAAAAGGAAGTAAAAATAAAAGACCAATAAAAAAAAGCATTGTTAATGACTTTGCAAAAATTAAAAGTTCATTGCTCACCGGAGACCTCTTCTCTCCCCATGCTGTTTGAGCTTGGCCAGCCTTTGAAATGTAGCGTACTGCCAACATCAGCTCCCACCGTCTGTCACAGAATTTAATAGCTAACTCAGGGCACGGTCTTGCCAGCTGCCCTGGGGAATCATATTCCTGACCCCCTCATAAAAAAGCCCCTTCCAACCATAAAGAAAGCAAGGTGGACATGAGCTACAGACTCGAAGGCAGAGGACATTCTCCAACGGCTGTTTTCATACCCACTTCCTACCTTCCTGCCACCTCCTAAATGAACAGCCTTGCCCGACAGGCTTTGCTGCAACTCTTGGATGCAGTTCGGCCTCACAGCGAGCTGCGGAGCGGTGCAGCTGCCTCGTTGTGTGGGGGCCAGGCTGCCTCGGGAAGGAAATCTCTCCTGCCCCAAGTCCCACTGCTTTGAAGGAAAAGCACAATCTCCTCCTGCAGTTTGGCCCCGGTGCAAAGACTGAGAAGCATCAAAATCATTTTTAAGCCTAGGCACAAAATGACCTAAGACCTGTGCTGGAGGTTACAAACTCTTCCTATTTTATTTTTAAGCAGTAGTTTAGAAGCAAGGTCAGACAAAAAGCACCAGAATCAGGATGCCTTTGTATCAATTCCTGAACCATGTGGTGAAAGTGACTTTAAATAAAAAGAGGATACTCTACACAGAAATATTTTCTTCCGTTGTTTCTTCTTAAGACCTGCTTTCAGACTTTTGATCAATAAGTATAAGGGCATGGTATACACAAGAAAGTCCATATAAAAGTTGACATGAGATAGTCTAAAATAAACTCAAACCACAATTATTTATTCCTCAGAGGATGCCTATGAGATGAAAGAGGCTGTCTGAATAATGCTGCTCTATGCTGTGCCCACCACAGTCAGGTGAAGTCTTTCATGTGTCCTCTAGCCAACATTTGGTCATTGCTGCTGCTGCAAGCTGATCATCCTGCAACACAGCAGATTCAACAGAATGGAGCGTATCCCTCATGCCACAACGGCCAGCACTTGCAGAGTTTGGCATCTTCCTCCAAATCCGCCTTCATCAGCTACTTGAACTGAGACATTGGATTTTATACTGAACTTGAGCACAAGCATGTAACTCCATCAAGCCACCGCTGCTGGAGGAGGAGAGGAGCAGATCATTGCAAATCTTAAAACTGCCATAACAAGGTTCGCTAGAGGACATTAACTGAAGACAGGAGAGACATCAAGATACCAAAATGCAGCCTCTGGTAGCCAAACAGGACCTTTTAGTACAGAACACTCAAAACCTCTCTAAACCCACAAGCAAACAAACACCACACACATCCCACGAGCTTTGACATTGGGGTATCACTAATTAGTTCCTCTGCAGAAAGGGAAGTTTAAACCTTTAGTTTTACTGCCACCTTAGTTATTGGCAAATCACGTTATATTGGAAATGTCAGATTTCAGGCAACAGCTTATATGCAGTGCAAATTCTTTAAGAAAATTCCCTTTCGAAATACATTTTGTCTCCAAATCTCAAATAGAGTCTCCTCATCAGGGCTTAAAGCCGTTATAGCCCAGTTACACTATTGTATTTAATACCTGCTGGTTGGGTAAATAGGTAAAAATTCCAAATAGCATACAAGTGACCCCAAACATTTCAAGAACCGCTTCATTTAGATCTGGCTTAACTTAGTTCATCCTTATGATACCCAGGTATTTTTAGGAACTTGGGAAAGTTATATGCAATTGAAATAGTAAAATAAGAAAGGAATCTTCTAGAACTGAAGCTTAAAGCTGAATAATGTAATGGACTGCATCTTATGTTTTTCTAAGTCCGCTTTCAAGAGGCTGAAAACAACCAACTGTTTAGAAAGGCAGTAATTTAGCAGAGATGTTTTTGCAGCAAACCTGCAAATATTTTTATATTTTACAGTCTGCTGGATGACATAAGTGGAGACAAGAAAAACATCCATTCCAGACACTTGCATCCAAAAAACAAGATAAACCCAAAAGGACTAAGAAACAGTGTATCAAAATTTCACCTGTACCTGCACTCAGGTCCTTTAATGGATTGAAATAAAGAGACAGAAACATGAGATTTCATCTTCCAAGGTGGCAAAGAGTGTACTGAAACACTAAGAACTCATACAAAAGGCAAGGCTGTTGTCGCACTGGCATGGCTCTAAAACAAAAGCCAGACATTTCTGAAAACCGTAATGCTGAAACACTTTCGTTCTTTGAACAGAATTAAACAGCTCAAAACCAGCAAGGGACTGCATGCTGTGAGATCTTAATAATATGTCCTTTTTGGCTCATTGAGTTTGAATAGGAAGACATAAAATTCAGAAATAAACATACACACATTATCAAAGGGAGTGTGCATAATGTTTTCTACTGGTTTGGCAGTGACAGTGCTATAGCCTTATGTCCCGGGCAATTTATTAACCGAGAATCTCACATTAAACGTGTACCATTACAGTAGCTGGCTTGCAACCAGGGAAAACACAAGACAGGGCAGACCGCTGGTCTTTCTTGCCACCGCTTCTGGTCTTCCCTGTTGCTTTGCAATTTAACCATTCTTTGATGCTTAAACCTGTGGCTCTGTTGCAAGGGACTTGGATTTTCAGGAAAGGCTGACACTCACAGAGGCTATTTTCTTTAAAGCTGGGGTAGGATTTTTCAGGACATACTGAAAAGGAGTGAAAAGTAAATGGGAAAGACGTATTTAACTGTGAGCATCTTTGAAAGTACAGGCCTTGGGGATGGGTCTTTTACCTGCGGGCTGTCAACAAGTTAAAAATAGGTAGCCGAGTACCTATGCCTCCAACCCTGTTTTGAGGCTTGCTAACATATACACATCGATCTGAATGACAACTGCACAAGTAGAGATCTGGGACAGGAATTTCGAGGGCAGTGTTATATCCTCCTACCACACTAGTGCCATTAAATGTGATCCTTTAGATACTTGGTCAAAACATGCAGGAAATACAGTATGCCAATTACTTGAGTTCAGAGATACAAATTAACTTACCTTAAGCTGACCTATTTCTTTAAACTTGTAAACTTCAAATTCCCAGAGTTCTGTGTTTTTGCCAAGAATCTTCTGGCACTTTCTGGAAGGAAGATGAAAGGGGAGAAAACAAAAGTGGGTACACAGAATAATACAAATGTAACAGCATTACTGCAAGGATTCCTTTCTCCTTTCTTCTCCCTATCAAGACACTTTCAAAGGTCACTTATTTTGGCAACCATTGCTTCAAGCAGAGTATGCCAGGTACTCCTCCTTTCAGATCTTACAATTTCTTTGCATCCAAGAGGACTAGACTGCTTACTATGCATTCACCCTGATTGATTAGGGCCACATTAGCTTTATGAGTGAGATTTTTAACTCTCAGCTGAGTAAAATTGAGCATTTAAAAAGACATGATTACACATACATATACATGAAAACACAAATATTAGGTAATTTCTGATCCTTACTTTAGATACCCAAATTTGATATTTTTGTTTACACCCACGTAACCACAAATTATTTTCTGATGGTCTTACATGTAATGACACACTAATAAATTTAAGATTATCAACAACCAAAGAAAACCTTAATTTTGAAAATCTAGTGTGACTAAAAAAAACAAGGCTTACTTTCAAAAATATGTATGTCTCAATTCTAATTAAACTTTAGAAGGATTACAGTAACTTTTGGATCACTACAGGCAAGAAAATATAGGGCGCACTAACACATCTGTATGTTTTGAATCTTCAGAAACTCCAGAACACACAGAAACATCAACATCACAAAATACTTCAGAATCAATAATTTGCTTTTGCTTTTTCTTCACACAAACACACTTTAGCCAGCAAAGAAAATCTTTAATATGTTACCGAGCAGCCAGGTCATACTCTCCTTTCTCCACTAGGTGATTTATATAGGCTAAGCCAATGTCCTAAAGGGAATAAAAATGAGGAATTAGTTATAAAAGTTTGGAAGTCAAATACTTGACTGCCACAATAACTATCATTCCAGTTGTATGCACCGTTGTTAGGTCAAGCACCAGTTCTCCTTTAGATGTAGGGCCCACAGACCAGTCAACACAAAATGCTTGCCTAGACCACTCACAGGTTCAAATTAAGATGCTCTTTTAAATAATTCTCATAATGACATTGACACTGGGAATACTGTGCCACCTCTACATATTAAGGATTGTTCAAAACACTAATGCAGGCACTGACTGATCAGCTGTCTCAAAAATAAAACCACCAGCCACTGTATGAGACAACTTCTTTGTCAACACAAAGTTTGCAGAGGGGAAAAAAGTTGATTAAGAACATAAATCCTATTGCTGTTCCATAAGGTAAAGGAATTACCGAGAATTTAGCAAGATTATTACATATTATTACATACTAAATTCCCCCCTCAAGCGTTTATCACACAGGTCAGCTGTAAAATTATTTTGGTAGGCATTTAATAGATTAAAATTTTGGTGAAACAATCATGCCTTCTGCTGTAATACCAATGCTGGTGTCAAGGCCAATGCAGTCCAGTGTACCCCCTGCAAAATTTAAGTATCATATCACTAAAAGCACATTGTTTCCAGAAAAAAAGAAGGTTGTACAATGAAAAAAAAACAAAAGTCCTTGTTTCTTACAAAAAAAAACCATTTGGGTCTTCTGAGGTACTACATAAAATTTTTGATCAAAATCAAGGACAGTACTGAGCGGAGCAGAACATGAGGTACCTAACAACTTCAATTGTTCAATCTACTACAAAGTTTAAAAAAAAATAATGCATGCACATACACCAGATTTTAGGACTTCATTCCACTGTAGGAACCACCTTTGTACTTTCAACTTCACCATTCTCAAGAATGAAGATTTGTGGCAGTCGTTTTCTCCTGTGGGCCAGCTCCCCAGTGAGCAGAGAAGACAGTATAAGAAAAGGAGCCATACATCTGTGGTTGTTTAGAACCTTTGCATTCTGCTCAAGAAGTGCAGAGGGGCAGCGATCATTACTGCAACCTAAAATATCCCCAAGACCACCAGACTTTTCAGGTGGTGTGAGTGTGGTATCACTGGTCTGATTGCTGCTGGGCAGTGAAAGCATGAGTTGTTTTAAATTCCTGTACCACTAATCCTTCACTTAGAGCTTGATGTCAAATTTTTTTCCCTCAACGCATTCCATGGGTTTTGCATTAGAGACCAAACACTCAACAGTTCTGCTTATATATATTCCCACACTGAATTTCATCCTAGCGGAGCAAATTTTTGCAAACCAAAAGAAAAGCTTTCCCTCTCCCCTCCTATTTTATTACCAGGACCTCCTTTAAGAATTCTTTACGTCTTTCGCAAGGGTCACAGAGCAGCTAAATCACACAAACTCTGTGATAGGTGATGGCATGCCATTAGGTCTTGATTCCACTTCTTGACTCACAAGAAGAAAAGAATTTTTAAGATACACTGATATACAGTGTGCGTATTATAGCAGTAATCTGGCTAAAAATTAAACACATCTTCTAACACTTTGTACTTAAAAACAAACTTCCATTTAAAGAAGCAGCAGTATTAATGAAATATCAATGTGTTCACACTGAGATCAATTTAAACAAACAAAAAAAGGGCTAAAATCAGTGATGCTTTGGTGGCTATTACATTATCCCCTCTCTTTTGTCTTAAACATTGATACCCTCTGCTGCTCTGTGAAGGGACTATAAACATGGAAAATAGCTACACAGGAGAAAAGGAGCTTAACTATGTAAAATAATGAGAATTGCAAAGCAACATGAGAGAGCTAGACGTGAAACTGCAACTGAATTTCAATAGCATTTAAAAGGTCTTCCAATCACACCTTTTAAACTCCTGCCAAAACCCTGTCACATGTACAAGGTAAAAGTTAGAGAGAAATGTGTCACCCTCCCCGCCCCTAATCTCTAATATTGTAATACTGTGTGTTACTTGAAACAACAGCAAATTTAACACAAAAGTAAAAGAAAAAAAAAAAAACATCAGCGATCACAGAAGTGCAATTCTCTTCTTTTTAATGTCAACAGCACCTTCACAAAATCCAGATTCTTTCGTGTTTCACACACTAACATTCCTGTTCTTCAGCCAAACCCAGCAAATCGAATGCTAGTTGGAGTATGCCTAACAGCTATTGTCTGGTGCAATACAGAGAAATACCAGAACGTATTTGTAGCATCTCACAGCGTTCTAAAAGAAATCAGATCTTTTGTTTTGAAAAGAAGTTTTGAGACTTACCAAAATCTTGTGCTTTTTTATGGTTTTCTGACTTATCTCAGCTGCCATCAAAGCTTCCTATATTCAAAAAATAGAAAACAGATATACTAGCCAAATACACTAATTTTCAATACAGAAAGCTCTGGAACTGCATAAATCAACTATTTTTCAGAGCAGGGTGTTTGAAGCACTAGAATTTTTAATGCTATGGTTGGATGAACAGCTTTGAATTCATACTGAAACAAAAGCAGTCAACCAAAGAGAAGACTACTTTTGTTTCCATCTGGGTTCACTCCACATTACTGTATTAGGATCAGATCGCAAGATTACAACGAAACAGACAATGCAATCGCGTTGGATCATTTTCAAATGAGAACCCTTCGCTACCAAAACCTGCGAAAAAAGTAATCAGGAAAGGGGGTGGGGGAAGGCTACCTTCCACTTCCCCAGCCCAAAAGTCTTCTCCAGTCAGACTGATTTATATTCAAGTGTCATTTGCCATTCTTCTACTTATTTCAAATGCACAGAAACAAAGTTGGCACTTTTACAAACAAAATGAAACCTTTAACATACATCATAACACAGAAGCTATCTACCACCTTGAATGCCTTTCACAAAGGCACATGCACAGCTGTCACTTGCAAATTACTGGAGTCTTCAGGGACCAAATGCTGTGATTTACATAAACAGCAAAACTGCACTCATCATATGAGTTTGCTATTCAGATGCAAAAGCATCCGCAAGGATTTAAACAAATCTGCATGAGGAATATCATGATTGCATTAACAAAAGGAATATGTGCTGAATGGCTTTCCCACATTTTTTTATTTCTTATAATGGACGTCCAACAAATAACACATAAATAAGAATTTGCAAGTTACTTTATGCATTGTAACAAGTGTTCTAAGTCATTAACTGCAGGACGTCAGAATCCAGAACACTGGGTGCATGTTGATATTGCCTGTAAGAATTTATTATTATAGTTTTAGGTGTTTAGATATACATGCTTAAACACACCAATATTTATGCAACCAAATACTGAGCTGCTTTTTTCCAAGGGAGCTGTGTACCTTTGTTTTTTAACATTGGCTCTGCTTTTTTGTGAGTAACACAACTTTCAGCACCAATACCTACAGTTCGAGCCCATATTATTTTACTTTCAAAAGCTTCAACACTGAAGGTAAGTAACGCAGAGCAATGCACAGTACCCTAACACAACCTTTTCATTCTATAGTGGAAGCGATATAGCATGGGAAAAATCTAGTATTGCCCACCAAGTCCATTTCCCTTCCCTCTTTAGTTGGGATAGATCTAGAAAAATATCCACTTAACTCATTAGTTAACTGTTCTGCTGATTTAAAACCGAAAACCAGCTTTAGTAATTTTCAGTGACAGCTAATACATTTCATATCTGATGCTGAGAGCAGTATTCACAGCATCTAATTCACCTACCTCACTTGCGTGCAATTCAGACAAGTTGTTTCAGTAGGAAGACTAACGCTCCAGAGAGATGGAGAGATGTATAGTCAATTCCTACCCTTTACAAGCATTTAGTCAATGAGTGTAGGAACAGAAACTATCCAATCCAAATGACCTAGCAAAGTTCATCATCCCACCCCAATTTCCAAACCAGGAAAGCCTGAAGGAAAGAATGTTGTAAAAATTACTTCGTATTTCTTCTTTTCAAGAAGCCAGTCAATGTGGTCATCTTGGTCCCGCTCTTTAGCCACAACAACATCTCTTGGGCTGATGATATAAAAAAGTGATTCACCTTCTGAATACTCTGTAAATGCATACACAGTGTTATTATATTTTCCTTAAGTAAAGTCCTGCTTTTTAGTACACCCTTGAGGGGAATTTAAAAAGAGGAGATGCAAGGAAGACAGCAAGGCTACTCCTGCAGAACATGCTTGTTTGGGAAGCTGTATTATCCAATAAATTAAAACTGGTTTAAATGGCAAAATAGCTTTCAAAAAAAATCACTACAGCTTATTGCAAATTCTGATTCATCCACTATGTGTAAACTTTATGATGGTTTAGAACACATTATTTTACTTTTAGAGGACTATTACACTACATAGCCTGCAATAAACTTATCCTCCCCATCAAGGTCAAGGCCATCAAAAGCATAAACGATAGATGCCATAACCCCTGGGGACACAGCACATCACTACAGCAACGCATTTGCAATGCTACAAGTTAAGGTTATATGTATAATGCATTTGCTTATACCATAAGTCTTTATTTTTCAGTGAGCTCAAAGTAAAAATATACTTAAAGGTAAAATCAAACACAGAAGATGACTGTTCAGAATAGTTATTATTTCCACAGAACCCATGAAGAAACACCATCAATATTTTGTAGGTACAGGAAAGAAAACCATCCCCCATCCTTTATCTGTATCTATACACGCATACAAACACACTCTTGAACTGATAAGCAATTCACAAAATAACGCTTGTTTTAAAGCTATCAAAAAAATTTAGACTTGTCAGATTAACTAGAATATTCATTAAGCATAAAAGTACAACTGTGGGTATCAATGTTCTGCTTAAGGACAGGTATAAAGAAATCCCAATTCTTTTGATAGCAACAGAGATGTTTTGGAGATCAGGAGGAGATATACTATATTTCTAGTGGCTTAAGGGCATTGATGTACACAAAGAGGCCTGCCAAGCCTATGATTTGAAGCATGCTGCCAGAGAAGATGCTTAAAAATCAGATTCATGGATTTTAAAAGCCAGAAGGAATGTTTCTGTATAACATAGGCTATATAATCTTCACCAAGGAATCCTGCATCAGCTTTGCCATGCATCTTTCTGAACTACAACACATATATTAGAAAACCATCCCATCTTTTTTAAAAGACTGGTACATATTGAGCCAGAGCCTAATCACCCTGCCTGTTACATAATTAAACCTATCTTCTAGGCTGAACTTGTCAAACTCCAGTTTCTATTCATTACATTTTACCATTCTGGGGTCTGTTATATGCCGACAGCTTTGTCAGTACAGGGAAGCTAAATATCAGTATGCCCCTTTTAAGTTGATCCAGGTGCACCTTACTGTTGAAATGACATTTATTCCATCTTTGTCTCTAAAGCAGCTTTTCCAGACACTGTGTCACTCATTTCACTATTCCTGAAGCCCTTTGTGTCCAAAGAGACACAAGAGCTCCTACGGATCACATGTTGAATACATCTCCATCAAAGATTCTGCCTTCCACAATACCGGACATTACATGAGATCTATATTTCTGCCTTCTCCAGTACATCTGACTTGATAGATGGCATTACAAATCATGATGTTTAAATATACACATTTGTTTTCTTTCATGTGACTGGTTCTTGTGGATTTCCACTTTACAATTCAGTATCATAAGCAGTTATAGACAGTTATTTAAGGAGATGACATAAAAAGGAAAAAGGAGGCTGTCTTCCCAAATCAAGTCTTTTTTAACCAAGTTATGAAAATAAAACAAAACAATATTAAGAACACCTACCTAAATGATAATCTCTACATTCATTTTCCTGAAATCCTCGTACTGTTAGTGCATCAGAAGAGATCTCTTCACAGGACTCAGGTAGGGGTTGTACAATATCCAATCTAGGCCTTGCACAACACTCCACTTCCTAGAAAAACGCAAACACCTTAGTTGCATCCTACATGCCAATTGATGGTGATCTACAAACAAGGCTGAAATTCAACAGCTGCAAACATTCCCAAAGGTCCAGTACTTTGCACTGGCTACTCAGTTGTGAACCATACAAGTTGCAAAGTTGTGCTCCACAGAGTAGCTGTAATCGCATCTGAAACATGAGGGAAAGTTATTTCTGCTCTTGGCTTGCTTCCCTTGAACAGATCAGCGCAGAGAAGGAGGTTTAGACAAGACACAGGTCTAACCCTTCCCCTGAGTTTGCTCACTATTTTTCTGCTCTTGGTCACAGAACTTTTCAGGGTTATCACAGACAATCAACCATTGCATTCAATAGCAACAGAACAATTCAAGACACATACTCAGCTGGGCTCAGGCCCTGAAGGACAGAGCTCTATGAATGAATGATACTCTGGTACCAAGATGAACTTGGGGTTTTTTTTAGCTGGCGTTTAAGTTTGCACTTTTAAGCGTCCAGCAGCAGTAGGGAAAAAATTAATCTGAAAATAATCTAAAACCCTTGCTGTGCTGATGATCTTAGAGTAACATGAACTTTCAAGTGCAATGTAGGTGGTTATGGTAAGATGACATAATGGATTTTCATCTTCTATCCAAGGGAAACTGCTGTCTTCAACTAGCTGTATTTTTAGTTAAGTCAACGTCCAAGACAATCCCTTATTTTCTACTTCTGGCTGTGAATTATAACAAAATACAGAAAGAAAGAGCGAGGAGACATATAAAATGGATTTACACAGCTCTAGCGTACCCATTCGGCAGCAGCACTACTCAGGTCTTTTCTCAATTTAACTGTTCCAGTGCAGGGGTTGGGGCGGGGGGGGGCGGAATCAAAGCAAGCCATGAGTTCAATTCTGATCCAATTGTAACAAGTAGGAAGCTGTCGTTTGAAAGCTGTGAAATCAAGCGTAGGAAGAACAGTGTTCCTCACAACCCAACAGCATTTGTAGCGAGCAGCACAGGCTCCACAGAGCCAAGACACTAAGAGAGGGGTTCCCACCACACCAGGGCACAGACATGGTGTCAGGGAGGAGAGTTCTTTTGTCTCCTTGCTAGTTACCCAGAGGACTGAGAAGTTATCCAAGTCCAGCATTCAGAGTTTGTTTAAAAGGCTCATTAAAAGCAAATACATGAAAAAAAACCTCTTTCCTATGTTCTATTACCATTATATCACCTGAAATTCTCTTTTCATCTTTCTTTCCTGAAGCAGTTAGAATGTCTTTAACATTTATCAATCAGTACCTCCTTTATACTAGCTCCTTTCCCATGCTACTTCTTCATTAACAGTGGCTTCCCAATTTCCTTGCTCTCTAGCATTTCAACCCGCCTTTTCCTCCCCCTTCCTTATCCTATTTGTCTGCCTCCTTTTCTTTCTCCGACTCTCCCGCACTGGAGGACTACTGTACCATCTCTCTAGGGAAACACTGCTGTGACATTATTTTTCTCCTTAATATAAATAAAGAAATAATAATCTGACATCCTGCAGCAGAGCTAGAAGCTAACCCTATTGATTTCAGTAGGCTCGAGCATTTGTTTGAACCTACAGCATTTCATTGCCTAGCAACTTGTGCACCCAGTTGCTTAAGGTTACTATGGTGATGGTTGTCTAATGCAGACGTACTATCAAAGAGATGATCAAGAGCATCTGCCATTCTCACACCGCGACTTCAAGGATTTCCTCCACTACCTCGCCTTTTATTTGGCAATACGAAATAAATGTCAGAGACAGACACGGCACTCGCCTGTGTGCAGCAAAAATGGCTGACATGAATTCTAATTTCTACCTATCTACACACGTATCTGGGTGTACACAACTAAAGGTCTTGGAAGTGAGGGAGACAATGGTGCCACTTGCTTGCAATCGTGCATCCCACCCCTGCCACAGTGACTCCTATTGCTTGAGTTGATCAACTTCACCACTCATTTCTTCTAAGACGCAGTGTCAGCAAGCCCCTCTTATGGCTAAAAAAGATCCTTTATTTCATCTGGCGCTGAAATAGGAGAAAGAGAGAAAAAGAGAGAGGGAAAAAGAGGAATGAAAAAGGAGAGAGAAAGACGGTCTAGAGCCCTTCTCCACTTCCTGCAAGAAACAAAGGAACCCAGACAGGACTTCTGAACGGTAAGTACATCAGTCTTCAACATCACCTCCACTGACCTTATTTTATAGGTCAGAGAAGTTTCAAGCACTGTTCGTTACCAGCAGACAGCAAATTCTTTCACAGATAATCAGATCTACGTGACTAGTTTAAGCCCCAACTCACAGGGCAGTTTAGTGCTGTGAACCAACTGTAACAAAAACAATTACCATTTTTTCGGAAATCTCCTTTACATATGAAAGTATAACAAGCTGGTCGCAGAGAGGCGCAAGTCCACTGATATAGAATTCGGTGTCAAACTGGAAAACTGAAATACAGGAAAGACAACAGATTGTTAAATAAATGAATGTGTATGAACTACTCCCTGAGAAAAACACTAAAACACAACTAATTTTCAGTGGCAATCAACAGCATGCAGTAGCACTTCAGAGAATGAAGACTCAATACATATAACAAACCTACAGACTTCCCAGTTGGATCAGCAAGATAAAAAATTACATTTAACAGATTAAATTCCATTAAAGCTTGCAAGAAGAAATGTTTGTGCTCCAGGACATGCTAGAGATGAAACATTTGAAATGAATGGTCAGCCTGATTTTCAGTAATCACACTGAAAAACAGGAAGCAAAACCAAAAATAAACTCAATAAAATAGGCAATAAATAGAACATCTTCACTGGTCTGCATATTCGCAGCAAGTTCATGTGGCCATAAGAGAATCACACCTGCTACACCTATTGGTATGATATATGAAAACACAAAGATCATTATTTATTTATCATCACTTTAAACATCACAGGATGATTTACAGATACCCTCAGTACAAAGAAAACACACGGTTAAATAATCCCTTTTCATAAAACTGAAAATGTAATTTCCTAAAATCGAGACAGTTACGTGATGACTATTTTGAGAAAGAGAAAGAGAGCTGAACTGTATTTGCAAAAAGGCTCATGAAAGCAGACCTCTGCCACAGAAATAGCTATTTAGTTTTATCCTGCTGGATTTACAGTGCAGACATTCAACATCTGGGAAGCCCTTTTTGTGGGCTCCTCTCTCATGGGGCTCAAAACAGGAATCATCCAAGTGCTTATATTAGAAAAACTTATAAGCTTTTACAAAAGTATCAGATGCATCATCATCTTCTCTCAGAACACGGCTTTAGGAGAATCTTAGCATAAGGAGGAAAAAAAAGTTTCCTTGCTTACTGCTTAGCATGCAACATTACTACTATCTACTGTTTACTAAAATAGTTACTAATTATTTCAGTAAAGCAAAGAGAAAACGCAGCATAATGACACTAAAAATAAAGCTAATTTTCTTTAGCTAAGCTAATAAGAAGGAACAGGAGAAATAATCATCCTCCTGCTAAAGGAGAAAAAAATACTGTCAAGTAAAGTACAGATTTGACACCTGTCTCTCAATGAATAAGCAAATACTGTTTTTCTCTTAATGACTGTTGACACTTTGACATCACTGGGGAACCAAAGCACGGCACAAGAGTAGAGCACTCAATCTATTCTAGGAGAGAATAGGTTCACATTTGTAATCCTGTACATAATTATTTTGCTCTAGCCTGCAAGACTGATGAGATTACTTCGACTGTGTCACATGTTGCTCTGAGTGATGATTTTAAACAAACCATGTCAGAAACATTTACATAATATATCTTATTCCCAGTTTACCATTTAGTATTTGGCATTTTAAAAGAATACGGAAGGCAGGAGGAAAAACACGGAAAAGAAAAAACCAAAGTCAAATCCATAATGCTGGCTAGAAGGACAAGCAAAGAAACTTTCAGCTTTAAAAATTGACAAGAGAAGGCTATCAAAGGCATATAAAATATTGTGGTTTGAATTTGGAGAGGAAAACAGTGTGGTGAATGGTACCTTTATAAAGATTATGAGGACGGTTTTAAAAAACCATGTGTGTTTCTTTGACTTTCACTGGAACTTTAGTTCCCTTGCCAGTGAAAATGTTTGTAACATCCACAGAATGGTGTATTTCAGTAGTACTGTTGTGCGAGACAAAAATAAATAAACAAATAAAAATCATCACTTCAAGTTTTGTTCTTAAATAGTTTCCTTGGTTTCACTTTCAGCTTTCTCTCAGCTCATCCTCCTCAAGAGGCCTTGTTGAAACACAATGCTCTAGCTCTGCTGCTACAGCCTTGAACAAAGAATAGCTGGCATAGACAGTGCTTCTTGACCTGATAAAGACCTTTGATGCAGCTAATCAAAAAAGTTTTACTGAAGAAAATTACAGAAGTCATAGCTGCACAAAACACTAATAGGTTAATTTGACTTACTCTCTGGACACTTTGTTGTGATGAAGGGGGAAAAAAATCCAACATAGAGGCATTGCAGAAATGCTGTTAATTTGAAAAAGATCCAAAACAATTAAAACATAGTATTGAAGTAAATGGGAATGACTGAGGTGTGGCCATGTGTCACGCATGTTTATGCCTGTCATAAGAGAAGATGGAAGATATGCTGACAGTGGATCTACTCTTATGTTCAGCACCTATGTACAGCTGTCAAACAAATTACCAGGAAGCAAAAAGAAGAAACCTGTAAATCTTTTTTTTGCTGTTCATTAAACAAAATGTATGAAATACACCACACTACAGAAATAAAACAATACATGCTACCTTTTTTACCCAAACTCCACAAAGCAACTTGCTCTGGAATTTAAAGAGCGGTGGACTGAAACTAAAAGAAGTCTATTTCGTTTAATCAAATCTCAAAAAGCAGCCCCTGCTTTTCCACTGCAGGGGAAAAGAGTGAAATTCTGGTTACAGTCAGAGGTTTTGGCCATTGATTTCAATGGGGCCAAGGTTTCAACATTGTCTTTTGGGAAAGTAAGCAGGAAGCTGAACTAGCATGCAGAGAATTAACATGAAACTTAATGTGTGGAGAAAAAGAAGGATTTTTTGGGGGTTTTTTTCTAATTCCATATGATACATGAAAGAAATGGAAAAGCCAACACCCAAGCTAATTTTTAGCTAGCCCACTGGTATATCAACAACAGCGGAGCCACAAAGCACCATGAACTGGCCCACCTTAACTACAACTCTGGTGCACTTTTAGTTGCTGGGGTGATGCCACTACGCATTCTCAAATTACCTTTTAACCAGCTACTTCAGACACATCTGCAAAATTTGCAGTCATTGCTGTATGCCACAGTACAGCATACCCTTAAGTGTTTTCACTAGTGCTTTTACTGGGCTAGGTTATTCATGCAAAACAAAATAGTATACAAAATGGCATGTTTTGATTAGCTATGATCATGTCCATGCAGTTGCATTTGATATAAAATATAAAAAGACTTTTTTTTTCTTTTTTCCACAGTATGTGCATTCAGTTCCAGCTAGAGGACCAGAAAAGGTCCCATATAAGTATCACTTAAGCTGTCTTTAGATGAATATAAGCAAATCACAAAGCATAAACATATATACATGCTATATTTTTATTGAAATAAAAGAACATTCTTATTTTTAGGTGTACTATCCAACATAATCCTTGAAGAAAATACAAATCTCGTATTTTTTAACATTCATATTTTTCTCTGAAAATCTTCATATACGAAGACCTGCCCCAGCATTTACTTATTTCCTTACAATGCTTTCTATCTCCCATAAGACTCCGCAACAGCCTTCATATATTCAAATTTCCAGGGCATATATTCAAATTTCTACCTCTGACTAGAAGCCTAAGTAGAAAGCTCAGGATGTGCCCAGTTAAAGAAATGTCAACTGCAACTCAAAAGGAACTGTAAATTTCTGGGGAGGAGCAGTGAAGCAACCCACATGAAGGTCCTTTATTTGGGCCTGAATATCCTTAGAACTCCCTGCAAATTTTCTACCCGTACTACTATACGTGAAATCAAGCAACTATTTACCTAATCCTGTACATATTTTGGCATTTTAATGGACTATCCTTTTCCTTGAATTTCAGTAGGAAGAGAAGTAGGGTAAGACTAAAATCGATGGCGGGTCCTATACATCAATGATTAGCAAAAATTGATGCTTCCAAACTTGGAATTCACACCCTCTACTATTTATTTATGTCCCGGCTTCAGTTGGGATAGAGTTAAATTTCTTCCTTGTGCTGTGTTTTGGATTTAGTATGAGAAGAATGTTGATAACACACTGATGTTTTAGTTGTTGCTAAGCAGCTTTTACACTAGTCAAGAACTTTTCAGCTTCCCATGCTCTGCCAGGTGCACAAGAAGCTGGGAGGGAGCATAGCCAGGACAGCTGACCCAAACTGGCCAAAGGGGTATTCCATACCATATGACATCATGCTCAGTATATAAATAGGAGGCGTGGTCCAGGAAGTAGGGATCGCTGTTTGGGGGCTGGGCTGGGCAGCGATTGGCAGCTGGTGAGCAATTGCATTGTACATCACTCATTTTGTATATTCTACCATTATTATTACTATTTTCCCTTCTTTTTTCTGTTCTATTAAACTGTCTTTATCTCAATCCATGAATTTTACTTTTTTTTTTGTTTTTATTCTCTCCCCCATCCTGCTGGGTGGTGTGTGGGGGGGTGAAGTGAGCAAGTGTCTGTGTGGTGTTTGGCTGCCTGCTGGGTTAAACCACAACAGTCCATAATCAAAATGGTTGAAAAAGTCATATTCAAATTTATTTTTGTTTGAATGTTGAAGGTCCAGAAAAGCTTAGAGAAAATTTAGCAACCATTAATCAATCATCCTATATATAACTTCAAATGCCACACAGCAAAGAGGATGAGCATTTTCATTAAAGCAAAGCAGGGCAATGAAAATGACACTGTTAATTGAATATGATAACTGAATAAAAAAAACCACCTAGGCTTAAAATCAAAACCCTGTAAAGCCTCTGTCACTGAAAGCTGTTGCCTTACTGGAATGCAACACAGAATGGAAACGAGCAACAATTTTGCTACTAAAACAAAACAATTTTTCTCAATTACAGTATCACACTAATCAGAAACTTAGGAAAAAAGCTCACTACCTCATCATGCCAGTAATCATTCATCTGGTGAGGTAACTCTTTCAATTAAATTAGAAAAATGTTTTGTCTACTGAAGGCAGTGTTACAGTTTGCTGTTTTACCTGCAGTCAGGTTGTGTGAAATAGAAGTGCTACCGCGGTGCTGAAATCATCTTACCCCTATTCCATCTCACACAGCAATAAACATCATCTTTAGAAATACGGCAATTGCCTATACAACTCTCTAGCTCAGACACACACAACCTTTAAGGAAATCCCATGGAATCCTTGACGACAACTGGAAAGTCAGGAGCTTAAGTTTCAAAGGTTCAAAGTTGATTTTCTGAAAAACTCTTTTTTCCATTACACACAGAACTGAGAAAACTTTGTTAACCAACAGGGAAAATATTCAGGAGTCTGATAGTCTTGACTAATTTTATCAAGAAATTTATAAATGATCGGTTTGGCTTGTGGCAAATCAGGATGAGCAAAAGACTAAGAGGAATCAGCTACATAAATGGGTTGGGCTTTTTTTCTTCTTTTTTTTTTTTTTTTGGCAATTTGCTTCTCAGAGTGTAGCAGACTTGGTTCAATGAAATGTTTGCATAAATCAGCATATACAGTTGATGACATTTAGTCACAGTTAATTTCCTGCTCATCACATTCATTAATTAAGCTTTAAATTCTGTGTATATAAAGAGAAAAATGCTGGTATGGTAGATCCCACTATCTCACTTTACAAACCAAAAAATAAATATTCCCATGTTTTCTTTTCAGATAAAAATGTGCAATCTCAATGCTTGGTGGTAACTTGCTGTGCAGTTACACCACTATTCCCTCACAAAACATACAGATGTGTTGTTACAAGCATATCCACAAAACATGTAATTTTTAAACCAGAATTCTACTTTGTGGGAAATTTGGGGGAATGCAGAGAGGAGACAAGTGCTCAAGAGGCATTGCTGGCTGGCTGGCACCTGGAATTAAGCTGAGATTCCTCAGATAAAATTTGGGCTAAAATAAATTGAATAGGAAGTCTCTAATCGACTTCAAGTCTTGTACTGACTTCCAGTGTTAATCTCTATTTTCCACTATCATTAACAACCTGAGTAACTGAGGCAGAGATAAAGTACTTCTCTATAAAAGTATATAAAATCCCAAGCTACTTGACAAGGCCATCGAAGACTAGATGCCCTGTTTCACTTTGAAAAGGCATCGTATTAACTGCAAAGTGCTAATTAGCTCTTTAGCAACCATTCTTCTCGCGGGCTCCAATTGAGGACGAGTTCCCTGTTCAGACCAGAAGTCGTCCAGCATTACAGCTTTTGTACATGCATCAGGAGTGAGTACAGAGGTCAAGCACTCTTTAAGAAGGATCACAACGGCATTTAGTCCACGTTAAGCCTGTAATTCAATACCAATACTTTCTAATCAATACACTACTTCACAGCGGTAGCTGACAGAGCTAAACTGATAGGATCTCCTCAGCTGACATACATTTAAACCTAAATAGAAACATTTCACTGGAGTTTATCGTCGACACTGAACGAAGACCCACATAGGCAATGAACTGTAACATATAACCAGAGACAACGGAAAAGACTACTGAAGAAAAGCACCATTAATATACTGAAAGATGTAAATAAAATCAGCAATGCCACACGTGAGACCTGTATAATTAATCTAATTTCTCTTACATGTAATCACGGCATTATCTTCTTTAAAATAATACAGCTAGAAGAGTTCAGTGGTGTTACTTTGCCACATTATGGGCCATCTGGTTTAGCATCACAGTAGATACCACATTTATTTCCTGCCTCAGAGTACATACGGCTATGTGTCAAGACAGAATCAGAAGATGAGGAGAACCTTGTTACACAGGATCCTATGTACCTAACTTGCAATGCAGAAAATGCTCTGTTTCCTTATTCACTGGGCTGCAAACCATTGAAGAAACATTTATGATCTACTGATGCCATCATGGTTTACTATGATATTATTGTGGAACTTTGAGGTCCTCAGAGCTCTAGAAGAGCATAAATCTGAAACCGCTGAGATATGAGAAAACACTATATTGTCATAGGCTCCATAGGTATTACCTGATGAGCATAGAACAGAGTATGAAGTCTCCTACTTCACCTCTGGTTTTGCAAAATTGTAAGAGCAGGAAGGAGAAAAAAAACCCACCACCACAACCAACAACAAAAAAATTAACATGACAGAAGTTATACTGTGTTATGGGTTTCATTTTTCATAAGCATGATGCCAAGATGCTATGAGCCAAAACATCTAAAGCTATCCTGCCACTGAAGGATATTCTTGCCTTGTGTAAGTTCTTTACATTATGAAAGTGTATCAGCTAACGCATCCACTTAGGATATTAATGGTCTTGCAAAAAAACTATACTGGCTGCTGGTCTGCCCATTAATAATATCAGACCTTCCAGCTATGCCTTTGAAAAAGTTGAAATAAAACAGAAATAGATACTATGGCATGACACACAGCTCTCAAGAAGACCTTCTATGTGATTACATCAAAAGCTATTGTAATATATATTGGGACTTGAACAAATAATGTCTCCCTCTTCTCCCTCCCAATCTAATACCTACGTTCCAATGAGTGCTGCTGACAGCATTTGGCAGAGCTGTTTCAGTGCTTTGACCTGAAACCAGAAAGAAAAATCTCAAGCACATTGTTAACAGATTAAGTAAGATAAAACACCAGTCCTCAAGAATACAGAGAAGATTTTAGGCTAAAAATTGTAAGATGAAAAAGTTACTTCCACAAAAATCTCTAACCTTCAGGTCTGCACCTAAATAGTCTGATGACAGATTTTTTCTTTTTTTTTTTTTTAAATGAAGTTCCAATAGACAGTCACGTAAGACTAGCTCCCTTCACATAGACACATTATAGCTGAAGTAGAAGTTGCCTCGGTTCACTTGTCACTACGTAAACAACCCCATTTAATTAATTTTTAAAAGCTACTTACAGGTACAGAAAAGATTATATAAAAGATCTGAGGCTAAAACTCAGGACTGAACTTCTCCTTGATAAAATTATCTCAAATATCCTAGAATTCCACTGCCAATTATTCTGTTGGGACTATGTAATCTTAAACCACAAATAGCTTTCAGGTCTCAGTTAATTGTCAGGCATGCCACTGTCTCTCAGTATTCAGAGTTCCTACAGGGTTTAACAAGTCTCCTAGTTGATTTTCAGAAGCGATTTTAAAATGGTTCTTTCCTGAAATCAGAAAGCACCATTCTAATGTAGTCTACAATCTCATGTCATGACAGTCAAGACAAGGAAGCACCGAAGTTTACAAACTGCTGTCCACTCCGGTCTGCAGAGTCCCAGAGGGCCTGTTTATCTTCTCAGCACTACCTCTGCATAGATATTTCCTTTCCCCAGAAGAAGCTTCTGGAGACAGTTGTGACTTTTTGTTTATGTCCCCTCTTCCCCTCCAAATTTCTTTTGAATTCCACTTGACGCTTTACTTAATACACAGGTTTTGTCAAGACCTTTTCTATTAATCGGCAGTAATGAAATTTATTCACATCACCTAAATTAGACAAATAAGAAAGCAAAGGAGAACATAAAACACAGAAGCAAAAAAGGCAACAAAAAGAAATTCAAATCAATTTTCTAGCACTATACCAAAGACATGCTTTAAAAAAAAAAAAAAGAGAAAAAAGTTATGAGCAGTATAGTCAAACAACACATAATCGAATAAAGTAGCGTCTATTTTCTCCTACACTGATCATCATGTAACCAAGATGAAAAATCAAGTTCTCTGCAGGAATCTGTGTGAAAGGAAAGTTAAGACATCTACTGTTCACACCAGGATCTCTGATTTTAGATGAACACAGAATTTAAGACTCTACGAATACAAAAAAAACAACTATGCAGGAGGACATTACGACAACCTCATCAACCAAAAATGAGAAGACATTTATGTTACGACTACATGTTGCCTCTGAACTGTAACAGCTTTTTCAGGCTAGAATGTGAAAACAGACCTTTAAAGCTTATATAATTTTGAAAAAGTGCGCATTCGTACAGTCATACCTATTTCCACATAGCGGTTTGGAAGGTCACGCATTTCACTGGCATGCCGTTCTTTTACTGAGCAAATCTAGGAAACAGAGATTTGGATCATTATGATGAACAAACTGTAATTCCTAAAATGATACTAACTTTTCCCAGAAAATCCTTTTCTTACTGAGGCATTCTCAGACATGCATTTCTGTATTTTGGAAAACACAGGCTGTAATACAGTGACGATGCATCACTGAAGAAGAAAACCAGACAGGAAAGTTGTAATGGTATATAAATAAATATTTAAATATGCTGGGAGAGGAGAAGGAAGACGGACCACAAGAGAGAAATCTGAAAACATCTGCCCACTATGATTTCTTCATAGTAGCGTATATGTGAGTTTGGTTTTGGTATCTTCTCACACTTTGTGTTTCATTACCTTACAATTTCAGTAAGAATATGCTATTGCAACTCCCAATAACAGGAGGAAAGTATGTACATATAAAGAAATGCAAACACCCAAATGTTGTGAAGCATGCACAATACAAGGGGGAAGACAGATGCTAAACTTATGACAAACCTCCTCATTTGTAAAACTCTAAGTTTAATGCTCCAAAAGCTTTTTACGCTTCACCTACGTCACTTTACCCTCCCTTCCCATCTACTCCTACCGAGCGCTTTTAATTTCCCACTGTGCAGTGATGTAGCAGTCTGTTATTAGAAAACAGCTAACAGGCTTGTAACAAACTCACGTCAGGTACCGGTCTAAGCAAATCATAGTCAGTCTGCAGCGCACAAGTTCGAAATCCCAGTTCCCTACTGAAAGCAGAACAAAACCCCAAGCAGCCTGTCCCTCCACCCTCCCCCTTTTTTTCCATAGTTGACCGAAACCATGTGGCTGTTTTAGAAGTCACAACCTCCTCAGCCCCCAAAACAATCCCCTCCAAAAATACCTCACGGTAAGTTGTTCTTCCTTAATGCTAATCAAAATAAATTAATTCAAGAGCCCACTAAAAGCTTTCAAAAGAGGAAATCTCTCCAAGGCACAGAGGAGAGAAGTGTCCCTGAGGATTACATTCTCTGCGTGCTCACACACAGAGATCTGTCTGACCGCTGGGTGTCTATCACTCCTCCTCCTCATGAGGGTCAGTTCAATGACATTTCTATGGCAGCAGGAGTTCTGCACACTGTAGTCAAACCAAATTCTATTTTTTTCGATTGTCTTTGCTTTTCAGAAATAATCCTCTGTTTGTCTGTGATAACAGCAAGCATTTATTACAAAGACAGGTAATTGCACCTTTACTGAATTTCCCCAGCCAATAATCAGTGTTAAATTATCCTTCCAGCAAAGGCTGCAGGGATACATATCTGGGCGAAGGCTTATGTCATCTCGAGGCACATTGGTAATTCTTTGCTTGGAGATCATGTCAAGTATCTTCACGCCCTGAAAGTTTAAATACAAGAGAACTTCATTCAGTATGACAAACTCCTACTCACCACATCCCATATTATTTTGTACACTAAGGCAGTCATAGCAGTTTATGGCATAAGTTTCAGGGTAGGGCTAACCGTGCCAACATAAAAAGCTGTTGATACAGAGACCCATCTAACCCAGGAGGTGACAAAAGGAACGAAGGGATTAGAGTAATTTAGATATTTTAAGTTCACATTCCAAATGAAAAGATACAATAAGTGAATGAGTGACAGATTAGCAACTCCAGTCATGAACCAGTTCAGCTTGTTGGGCTGGTGCTACTACTGGAGAAATGAAAAAATCCCAGCTCTTCTACAACAGCCCCTGCAGAGAAGCAGAAATTTCCACCTTGGAAAAAGAAAATACGTGAAGTCACAGCTCATTAGGATAAATGAGGCCAATCTGTACTTCTCCAGAAATGCATTTCTACTCTTACATTAAAAGAGAAAAGCAAGCATGTTTAAATGATGCTTGGTCTTGTATGCTGAGATTTTTCACTGCCTCCTCAGGAAATCTCCTAAACTAACAGAACAAAAAGTTTAAAGAAAGGAAGATTAAAGTCATTTGAAAGAAAAAAAAAAAAAAAAGAGCCATTAATCAGATTTTTCCATGCCATTTGAAAAAGGTGGACTATAACCTTTCCAATAGCAAAATGGAGATTAATTTCATGTTAAGTATGTTCTTAGTGATTTAAAAACAAAAGTCCCCAAAATAAAACAAAGCATTTTAGTAGATATTTCCTTTAAGCTCAGTGAGCAGAAAAAAATAACTCTCATGATCACAGAAAAGAGGATGGAAGGGACCTTGAAAGGTCAGCGTCCAGTATGCCATTCCATGTTAGGATTCTTCTAGTGACAAAACTGATTTAAAAGATTCCCCTGCCTGTTTCTGACCCCCCCCACTGCGAGTTTCTATGTCCCCAGCTGTACAGATTCGACAGTTTGTAAGTCAGAGTCTAAACATGGGGGTCATGGTCAGCCAGGTTTTGCATTCTCTCTCCCCCACCACCCACCCCCCCCAAAATCACAAGGAGCAGTAAGTGGTATGGGGATGGTGGGGGTGGGCTGGGTTTTTTTTCAGTGATCTTTGTCACTGAAGAATTGTGAGCATGGAACACACTCCTATTGGCATCTCTTAGGTTAACAGCCATCAAGGTTTCAGAAAAAAACTTACACACAGCATCTGCAACGTACAGAGCCCAGATCTCTGGGTAACATAAACAAGGATCTTATGCTTTGTGTTTTCTAAGCTTATCTGACAAAATTTGCAGTCTTGCTTGAACTGCATTTTAATAAAGTTGTCTTTTATTAATCTTACCACTTTGTCTTCAAGGATGATTTTCAGATAAAAGTGACCCATATCACACCTTCTGTTTTTTCTACAAGGCAGCAAATCCTATATGGGATAGACTAGCTTACGTTTAAAGTGCCTTTCAAACCAATAGCGTAGGATCATCTATAGTTAAAAGTATGCCATTTGCATCATGAACCAAAAGGACTTCCAGAGTCAAGGAAGGAAGGAGCCTAAAACCTGTTCAAATGGGAGCTAGGCAGCCTAATGTCTCTAATGATTTGGTCCTCAGGTGTCTCAGTTTGTACAACTTACACTCTTGGCCATGGAGGAAGGAGAAGAGGGCACAGCAGCAAACATGGGTTACCTGAGCATCTGACAAGCAGAATTAGACCTTGCCTAAATAACCTGGAGCCCATCTCAGAATATCCAATGTCTAAGAAGCTCACATAGAGTGTGCCAAAAAAAAAAAAAAAAAAAGGCATAAGAAAATAAAAACTAGGTAGCCACACACAGACAGTAAGAAGCAAGGCTATAAAATATTTTCTCTGACTTTGAAAAATGGAACACAAAACCTTGCTAGAGGATGGAGAAATTTTTAAAAAGGTAAAGGGAGAAAGGAAAGGCCAATAACCAAATATATTAATCTTCTGGAGGGCAAGTGTCATTTCATTTTTCATTGAAAGATAGGCCCTGACCATGGCTTTTTGTCTCTGACAGATGGCTCTCAACATTTTATTAGTATTCTGTGTTCTGATGTGGCACATCATTGCTAGGGATAGCTCTCCTCAACTGTCCTATCTATTCCCAGCAGATTCACCTAGAATATGTATTTTAATTGTATGGCTCTTGAAAAGAACAAAACCTTCAAAAGAGCTAATGTTAAGACGATCAAGCACTCACTGAAGTTTCAATTCTAATGCATTTATTAAAGGGAAGTAAATAAACAAAAGTCCATCTCTAACAATTTCATATCAAACTGGTTTTGAAAGGAATAAAAGAACAATGGCTTTAAAATATTTTAATAAATGCTTGCCTTTAGGAGGGAAAAACAACAGAAGGAAAAAAGCTAGTGTTTCAGAAGTACTTTCACCACATTTTAAAATAAGAGTTTGGAATTTAGACATGATACACACTTAAAAACATATCCCTCACTGCTGAGCTTTAAAACACAGACCTTGACCCATCAATTAGATATACAGTGGTAGGTGAAATACAACACTCAGCATGAAAGCAATGGTTCTCTTTAAAATATGAATTACACTTAGAGAAAAAAGGGCCTATTTTCTCTTAAGTCTAGCCTTTTCTAGTGGCCTACCAAAATGAAAAATAGTAACTATCATTTTTTATAATCTGCAACATTAGAAGCGCGTATGATAACGTCACTTCAGTACAAATTACAAAATCCAGACAGGTTTGGGGTTTTTGTGGGGGGGATGGTGAGGGTGGTGATGTTCTTTTTTTTCTTTTAATAAAGAAGAGTTACATTGGCATTCCTTCCTCAGACAGTTTGCTTCAATACATTGCACTGGTCAAAACTCTGCTAGACAATAGTGTACAGTAGCAACCACCTCCAACAATGGTATGTAGAGCTACTTTTCTTAATTTCTTCGGAAGTGGCAATCATATGGAAAACACTGACCAGCCAGCAGGAAACGCCAGAAGAAATGTCTACAAAGAAATGAGATCCAAAACACTATCCTTCAATGCCTTTTATACTCGATTCTTCAAATGTACCATTTTTCAATGGAATATTTTTGCAATTAACATTGAAACATTTCAAATAGTGTAACGCAGGGGTATTTTTGTTCATTTAACAGAGGTGACAAACACTTACCATATTATTGGCCCAAGCAATTAAGTGTCCTCTCCATTTCACATTTCTTATATTTCCTTCCCCTTCATGTAAAACCGAAGGCTTCCATCTATTCATCCAGCCTCTCTCATATAACAGCAACTATGAAGAAGTGCAACAAGAAATATTTCTGTGACACAGCGCTGTATGTAAATATGGGAGGTATTTTTTTGCTTCATTATCCCTTACTCTGCTTGGATTCAAGGGCAGGGAAAAATACACACCTATCACAAAACAAAAGCAAATACAATCAAACATTTTCGTATAATACATATACATTGAGAATCTTGTATACTATAGAATTCAAGTTACTTTAATAATAGTATTAATAAGCAAGCCTTCCATCAAGTTTCTCCAAAGAACGGTAAGTATAATTATTTCCATTTTAAGGTTAAAGAAATTAAGGCATTTAAGAACCTAAGCCTATACCACTAGTTACAATGCTTCAGAAAGCTGGTAAAGAAACCAGGCTGCCTCTCATCTATGCTCTGATCTCATGACAGGCTCCTTCTTCTCTCCAAGAAACAGGTAGTCGAAGAAAATTATCGAAGATCCCCAAGCATGTGACCTTTTGCTTGGCCCCATGCCAAGGGGCCTTTCACATGCTACAGGGCCTTCCACAGGGCTCTAGAGATGCTGTGTGTTAGTCCCACACGTGCACACTGCACTGTACCACAAGTGCTGCTGACTGTAAAACTTGTGTGATTGGGAATCCTAGGTTCTGCAAACAGGGAAGGTATTTTAGAATATCTAAATGCATAGGAGATGTTATGAAATGCTTTGCAGCAGCAAAGAAAAACCCAACTACATGCAGCCAGTTTGCACAACAGTCCAGCTCTTTTACCGGTTCCTATATGGTTTCAGGAAGTTATTTAATAGGATTGTAACACTGAATCACTTTGAGTAATGCAAAGTGCAGCACCTGGAGGGATACCTAAGTAAGAAGCTGAAGCATCTACGAAGATCATACTCTAAGGTACCAGTCCTGCCAACTTTTGCATGAGTACACCCATGTACAGACACATGCACAACCTGAACCTGAGCTCACGTGAGTGCACAATGACCATTAAGAGGTGTAAAATTGCTACCTGTAAGGACTTTTACCATGCTAAAACCTAAATTGAGTACCTACGTTGCTAATATTTCCTATCTAAGATCCAGTTGTACATGCTTTTTTATATATGGTTGCCCCCGGCCCATATTTGCATAAACAGGTCAAATAATAAGACATGAGTTGTTCAAAATAACATCTTTTAACAAAATAAGGGATTTTTAATGGCTATTACACAGATTGTCTCTCTCTCCTAAAGCCACAAGATGGCACCAAAAGACAAGTATTTTCTCCAAAAGTTTAAAGCAGTCACTATCTAGGATAGTCTATCAGAAACTTTTGAGTGAAGAGCGCTGCAGACATCAAACTTCTCACTCAAGCGTATCTTGCCACTTTAACCCCACCCAAAATGACTCTGCTTCCTTCACATAGCTCACATGAAGGCCCACCTTTTAGACAGTCTAGGGTTTTTTTTTTCCACCTACGAAAGAGCTACTCAATAAAACTCTTAAAGAATATGCGACTTTACAGCAACCAAGGCATGACACTGAAAGCAAGCGTAACATCTATGCTCATAAGGCAGTGCTATACAGAGGAATGTGCCTTGGCAGGCTGGTAGGTGGATGTGAAACACAGGAGCAGCCCTCAGCCCAAACTAATTAGCTCCACTCAGAAGCTGAGGATGTCATTAAAACTAAGCACTGTGCTGATCCAGACTTGAAAACTACTTTTTTCCTAGTTCACGAACTCGCAAGGAGAGGCTCATTGGAAAAAGAACTGTCACTCGGATGCTTCTTTCAATACAGTCCAATAAACACAGCAGCAAATACATAGTATTTTCATCTGAACTTACTGGACGAGGCTGTGAAAACTGATGTGGATGATGTGAAAGGTTAAAACGTGCTGATGTCAATTATATTAACTGAACTTTGAATCTTTTCTGCTTGTGAACTGAATTGTGATTTAAGTTCTTTTATTACACACAAGATCCAGAGCGAGCTTGGAATGACACTTTGCAGCTATTTTGTTACTGTTCATGGTTCGTGAACACCATGCTTTTTCATGACACTCTACTTGAGTAAGAAGCTGCAAAGAAAATAAATAACCTGAGAAAGAACTGGTGAGGAGAAAAGAAAAAAAAAAAAAATCCCGCTTCGGTCTATGCTCAACTCTAAGGACATGCTTAATTAAATTCTCAGACCAAGGCAGTAGAAGACAACAGTCCGATATTGCCTGTAATAAAGATGGGAAGTGAATCTGAATCACTGCAGCACCCAGAATTCCCCATTTCATATCAGCAAGTGCAATAGGTCCAACACTGAAGCCAAAGGACACGCAACATTGTGGCTTCAAAAAAAAAAAAAATTTTCATCTCAAACTATGCTTTACTAATTTATCTGCAATGGAATTATCTGCATTTTATTGATATATGATGTGATTTATTTATTATTTCTCACAGCAATGACAACTGGAAACTAAGTTACTGAACCCAGAACTTTGCTATGTGTTGTGGAACTGCTATCCACTGAATGCATCGCTCTCAA
Source organism: Fulmarus glacialis (assembly GCF_000690835.1). NCBI lineage: Eukaryota > Metazoa > Chordata > Aves > Procellariiformes > Procellariidae > Fulmarus > Fulmarus glacialis. The sequence continues at coordinate 65,596 of NW_009220009.1, forward strand.
AATAAGCAGCCTAATTTATTTCTTAGTATTCCTTTCTGTCTTCATATTGAAGTGTTTATCGCACCAGAAAGCCATTTAAAACTTCAAGAGAAACTACACACATAACAAAAATCCACCGTTTCTGGAGGGGTTCCTCCTACCACCTCCCTCTCTTTTTGGTAGGGGAAAAATATTTTAGGGCTTTATTTCCCATAAATCCCGTATTTTGGCAGTCAGCATTCACAGTACTTATATTTCAACAGCAGCCACAAAAATAACTTTCTTGCATTCTCTGCAATACAGTTTATATTTTCCCCTTTTTTATTTGCTCTGGTAAATCTTTCTGGTCTTTTGTTACAATATAGCAGTGCTCAGAACGAACTTCCAGTATCTTTTGCATGTACCGTGACATGATAATATAGCTAATATAAAGTAAAATAAACTTTGACTTCAAGGGTCCCCACCCACAGTCCTTCATAGTACATTGCAATCTTCTGATAGTTCACTACTTACTATTTTGTGAGTTGTCTTAACTGCTTATTCTTGTCCACTGGATCATTAAGAAAAAAAGACGCACTGAAATGCATGAGACAAGAGGACGGTGCAGGACAAACACTTTTTGGTTTTAAAAACAAGTTGATATAATTCTCTTGGATTAGTGAATACATCTCTCTGTATCTTTCACTACCAGGAGATTAACCTCCTCCAAAAAGAACTCAAAACTCTATTTCAGAGTGCATCCGCTAAAGAAAATAGACTAGTGCTTGGATTTAATGGAGCCTATCATGCAATTAGCATTAACACTAATTACATGTAATCCCAGTCTTTAAGCTACATACAGGAATTCTCAATCCTCTGAACAAAGAGGCCAATGATTGCAGCTTTGGTAGTATCAATACAGTGAAGTAATTCAATGCAGTTTCATCCCACTACCAAATACCACCTTCAAAACACCAAAATAAAAAATGTCTATTCTCACCCAGTGAAAAGTTTCAAAGGAAACACACTTCGATTGATGCACTATGCAGAGCATCACTGCTTTGTTTCAACATAGCACCTTCTCTCTAAAGATCTGGAGGAGTTTTACAGAAGAAAAAGGCTGAGACTTCAATTTGTAACTGAGGAGCTGCCCTTCCCTTCCCTACTGCAGCACTGTTGGATCAGTTTTTATTTCACAAAATAAAAATTAGGGAAAAACTCCCTGTATTTTCCTTGTCCTGTTCTCTGTTTGCCTGAGTGTGAAGATGTGCCTACCTGTGGCATTTGTTCTGGTTTTTGGCTCCTATGTCACCAACTCTCCCCTCAGCCAGGCAAGATCACAAAAACCTAAAATGGTACTGCCATGGTTACAAGTGATCACCATAGATATTTATTGTTTTCAGCATAAAAACAACATTTACAGGCACAGCCAAGATTAACAGATATCCAAGAGTAACACAGAACAGCATGCCACATGAAGACTTACTGTTTAATCGTGCATCCCTAGGAAAATATATAGCAACAATAAAAAATTATCACTTCTGTTTGGAACAGCGATGGACTGGATGAGCTCAAACGAGGCAGAGAATAATGTAAGTCTCAAGTTTTCAACTGAAGATGAGTTTTCAAAACATCATCACAAAACGCTGTTGTCTAAGGAGCTGAGGCGTGGATAGAGGGGAGGGCAGGAGGTGCAGCCAAGGGAAATCAAGCAAGGAGGCAGTGGCAGATAACAGCAGCTTTCGGAGGGAAACGATGGCAATGGTGACATACAAAACAGGAGCTGCTGCTGTAGTTCATGGACAGAGAAGCTAGAAATTTTGAGATGTTTAATACAAACAAATGCCATAGGACTTTTATTAGTCTGTACTTTTAATAACTCAACTGCTAGATTCCAGCTGTCACCTATTCACAAAGAGCTACAGAAGTAACACCTTGGAAAGCAAGTCCTGCAGCCTTGCAGGCAGAGACACAAGTTCTCACACATTTCATATATTTAGATCCTCTTTCCTTGCCACCTCAGGCAATGAAGAAAGTTTTCTACACAGACATTTGCAAAACACACAGCTATAGATTACATGCACACTGGACTACAATCCGTTCTCTCATTACACAAACCGAATTTGTTACAGCACAAGAAGAATGTTTTGGTTTTTGCGATAAAGAAGAAATGCACATCCAAATAATAATAAAGAAGAAATGTAAGCCAAATAATCTGCTTATTAAGCAAACAGCACATCACTACATATCAAAGTCTCATCTGCTCAGTAATATGGGATACATCCGGGCATTATACATCATGGCAAGCAAATTGCAGACCTGTATTATTGTGGCTTGCTTGCTCCTACAGTTTGTTTCCTACTTAATGGTAAATTATCCAATGCATGGACAGAAATTGCCATAGTATTTACTCTTTCTTCACTTAAACCAGACCTTTGAGTAGTTACTGACTGACATTTTATAGCTTACAAAGCAATCTGCCTTTCTTGTCTGGTACTCTTCTACCCAACATAATGCCAAACAGCTGACTATCTGCTTTCTAAAAATGGACTGTGCTGCAAACAGCATCCTGACAATTTAATAATTTGTCAAAGTAGTCCAACCAGTTATTATGAAGTACATATCATAGGGTTCAGAGGTAAAGGTCATCTACTTACTCACAAAGCAAAGTGCATCTGCTGACACTAAAAAGCAGACAATTAAAAAAAAAAAAAAATCCGAGACATTCCCTGGCAGACTTGACTTTAACATACAAATTCCACTACCCATAACAGCAGTTGCAGATCCCCAAGAATGCTATTTCTCTTCCCGCTTGTGCATTGTTTGCAATCACCATCCTTCCCCTGTATATGACGTTGCTCCACCTGCAGTGGAAAGGAATTTAGATCGTCTTGTTTCGCGTCTCAGGCAGGAGACACCATGGGTCCAGCCCAGGATTCTAACATTGAAATAGTATTTTAGATTTTTTTTTTTTTTTAATAATGAGAATTTTGCCCCAGGTAACACTAAGTTCTCTCTGCTTTGTAACATACAAAGAAAAGAGAGTCTAATGTTGAAGCATAGGCATTGATATGCTCCGATGCTAATTCTGGGAGGATAAATGGGACAAACATGTTCAGACACATCTGCATTTGAAAACCAGTTTTTATAGTGTATCTTCTCCAGCAAAAGAAATACAGACCCCTTTGAAAATACGTTTTTATATCTATTTCCACCATATATATAATATAAATATATTATGTAGATATAGACACAGATAGATATAAAGATGTGACTGCTGACACTCACAGGGTAAATTTTCAGTTTATCGTGGTTCCCTAGCCCTTAAAATGTTTCAGACTGGATACTCAAATCAACACTTATTACACAAAATGCATGTCCTAGGCAAATGAGGAGCGCAATCCTTTAAGATACTGAATATCCTACTCCATACTGGCTTCAGAATTCACTTGCTTAATTGTGCTGCGTCCCTACTACCATGCTGGGTAGAGAACCCCCTCTCAAAACTTTGATTACTACACATACAGCAGAGTGACTCAATCACTCCAGAGGATTCACTCTCCTAGGAATTTTTACTACAAAAACCTTCGTGTCTGGTTATTGATGTTAATCAAAACATGAAATAGGGAGTCTCATCAATGCCTCTGCTGAGAAAGAAAACTCAAGTTGTCCTGCTCTCCTCAGTTATCTTTACATAAGATGCAGTAGCTGATACCTTGACTTTGGAACTGAATTATGCTTCAGTCTTCTCTCTTTGTTAGTTCTGCCTCTTTAACCCTCTGGATATAATGGATACTCGAACTTTGCAATAACGTTAATTTAGTTGATGTGTTGGGAAAGACCAGCACTCTAACAGTTAAATAAAGAACACCTTGTTTTCAGCTTTACCACCCCCATTTAGTTGGCTTTTACCCTGTTATTTTTTAAGATTAGACTCTTTTTTCAAAGGTAGAAGGTTATGGCCTTCAATAGCACAGTATTTGTCTTTTCCCCTGCTTTGAAGCTCTACTGTCTGCTCTGGACGGGAATGCCCTGTTATTTACAAGATACGGTATTATTATTTCAGGGTTACCATCATCTGCCAAGTCATCACAATAGTGCTGTAGTTAATTGCAGAGATAAAGGGGAGGGGAGCAGGGAAGTGCCTCTATTTAGTATGGTACCTATTGCTTCTCACTGTGATCGTGTCAACGTTTCCACAATACTTGCCTTGTTTCTAGGCACAGATAACATTCATTCATTGAAAAAAAGGAGGGTGAAAAAAAGCTTTTCCAGCCCAAAGCAGAAGGTAATGATTCTATCCCAAGCTTAATGAAAAGTTCTTTACTTTTAAAAACTAGTGCTTTAGTAAGCAAACAATTTAAATTGGTTATTTAGTTCATAATACAATTTAGAGAAAAACCACTCTTAAAGGGCTCTAGTACATGTCTAGTTAAGCAACTGTATAAACATATGCATGGTAGAGTTAAGCTTCCAACAACCTGCAGTGATTTAAACAGTTACCCCAGGGAGCACTGCTCTTAAGCCAGCTTTAGGTCAGGCTGAACTTCTAAGACATGGCAACTCTCAGCATCACACAACAATTCACCCAAGTTCCAAACATTCACCTGTGTTGGGAACTGAGAACCTGCACCGCGCATCCCTGAAGCATGTCACTTAACTTTTTTTTCCCATCCCTCTCCACATTTTTTTTTTTTTTAAAGAGATTGTTGCTTACCTTGAACATTTGCAGAATGCTCTGTAGTGGGTCTTTGAACTGAAAAGTGTATTTCTTATATATTTTATATTGTTATGAAGAACTGTATATTTCTCAAAAAATTAAGGTGATGGTAATTTACAGCTATAGCCCGCCCCCTTCATTAAGGATCATACTGAGGCATATGCTTGGCTATAAAATTAATAAATTTAAGCAGATCTTAAAGTGTTTTTTTGAGATGAGACAAAACAGTGTTAAGATCAGGGGGGCAAGTTCTTGCTTCCTGTGTGCATGTGTGGTTTGGCTTCTTTATTTCGTTTCACTGTAAACCAAAATCAGCATGAAATTCAAGTAGGAAATCAAGAACATCCTTCTCATATTCTGAGACAACAATGTTCGTAATGCAACTAGAGGGGTTTGAGGAAGTGACCAGATTTCTTTCTGGGTCCTTTTATCTGCTCAAATTACCTTAGCAAACAATTTAAAAAAAAAAACCCAGCTTTTAAAATGCTAATATACATATGTCACCATCTCCCAGAACAACAAAAAACAAAGACAGACCCTTTGGACAAAGAGTTCGCACAACTTCACACTATGTTTTGGAATGCAGCTCAGGCATAGCATGAGGAGCATAGCATGAGGGCTTCAAGTAAAGCTTTTCTCTTAAGCTTGATCCAAAATGAGACAGCCTTACCTCTATCCTTACTGCTATCCCTGCTTTGGTGCAGGTGGGGAAGACAGGCAGCATGCCTCCCACCACTGCCAGCTATCTGCTATGAAGTCGCTGTGTCTGTGCAAAGGCTAAAAGCGCAGAGACCTCAGGAACCTCAGGAGGTCCTGTCCCCCTCCCCAAAGGAGCTCACCCAACTACACAACCTCCAGACACAGGGAGAGAGATGCGAGGTCCACAGCCTGACGTGGTATGCTTCAGCCTGCTTCTCCTCGCTCTTGTGGTCCAACTCCCCATTGCCTGCTGCCCCCATACAGTTCTTTGGCTTTACACTTAAGGAGAGGTGTAAATAAAAAACAGGGATGTTTTTCAAGGCCTTTTTCTTTTCAGCAAAATTAAAAAAAAAAAAATCTTCAATGAATAAGTGGAATTTAACTTCCTGAATTTTCACAGAGCATTTTGGTTTTGCCTTTATACAAGCACATATGCTCCTTTTGGAGGAAAGGAGAAAAGGGGAAGGGCTTCTACCACAAGGCTAAGAGGTTTTATTTGTTGATTTTATGTATTAATAAAATCAAATTACAGGTGTCAAGGGACATTTATTTCAATGCTAAATACCTTATGTTAAGTTGTCAATTAAAGTTTTCCTGAAGAGGAAAGTTCCTCAGCAAAAAATGAATGCATTAAGAACAAGAATACCATTCCCCAGAGGACAGAATATAAAACAACCTGTCAAGTAATCAAAGATAACCAAAGAGAATGTGTTAACTCCCTGATGTTTTTTTCTGTTCGGCATCAGGTGAATGCAAGCTCTTTTACCACCTGACTGAGCCCTGTTTTATTAATTCCCTGCTTCACTCTTTCCATACCCCTTTTATCAGCACTAAAAAGCTTCACAAACTGGTGGCTGACATACACTGACTGTGCATTATTTTAAGGACAACACCAACTCCGACCAGCCAGCAAAAACTGTCAAGCATACACGCCACTTAAAAAGCAAAATAAAATACAGCTATGCTTTGAAACATATTGAACTGTTAATGAAAATTAAGTTGTATTCAGCACTAGAAGTCTGTATTTCTTACATGCTGGCAAGGGAGAGCCATGGCATTCGGTTTGATGCATCTATAAGTGAGGATTGTTCATCCTTAATTCATAAGAAAAGGCAACAGAAAAATTCCATGAATTCAAGAAACTGTTCCAAATCAAACTTTTCATATTTTGACTGAAAATATGCAATGTGATGCAAGACACTTGTAGGACCTGGAAACAGCTGTAATCTGGAAGTCAGAATTGCACCCTACACCAATAAGACACCTAATGCACATTTAAAATAACTGCCCCAAGTAGAAGACTTTAACTATACAGATAAAAGTACTCAAAAAAGTGGGAGCTCTACTCTACCAAAAGCTCCCCTGAACTATTTTAAAAACAAACAAACAAAAAACCCCACACCATGAGTAAGAACTGATGAAGATACTTGGGTTTGTCTACTTTAAAAAAAAAAAATCAAATCACCCACAGGTAAAGCAAGGGAACAATCCCAAACACCAAGACCAACATGCATTGTAAAAGATCAGTATTGAGGTCTAACTTTTGCTCCCACTTTGACAAATTAAAATGAATGGAGAAAATCTGGCCTAAGAAATGCAAATTACTTTTTTTTTTTCAGGCTATGTAGACAGAAGCATTTCTACTCTGAAGCTCAACTTGTTGCAACATGTTTTTAAGATAAAAAGTGCACTCCCCGCCCTCCCCGCCCTCCCCTGGCATTAGTCTTAATTAAGAATGTTTTGGAATACCATGCATAAAGAGAAGGAAAAAGCAGAATTCTTTGCTCTAGGTGTTTAAAAAAATCACATACACAGCTTTCTGAGCTATTTTTAAAAGCTGTTTAAAGATAGCCTAAGTTCATTACACTATGACTGCTTACCTTTTTCCCTCCCGTTACAAATTGCTTGAAGTGGGATCTTACAAAATGAGGATGAACAGCAACAATCTGCAGGGGGTGGAGAGGGAGAAGGAAGAAAGAAAAAAAAAAAGAGACAATTAAATAGGAGTTTACAGGGATCACCAGATCACTTTTTAAACTAGATAACCCTTTGCCAAGTATCAAGTATTACAGCTGAGTTCTTTCTCTGAAGTAGAGCCTAGCTGTTTCAGACATCTCTGTTTGTTTTTCCTAGAAAAGAAGAAAATTCTCTGCATTATATGGCATGTGACATGCCTGACACTGAGGGCCACGTTACACCAAACAACTACTTTTTTTGCGCAGCAAGCAGAAAAATTAGAACCATGCAGCACAGGACTGCTGTGAGCAAGGGTTACGCCAATTAAGTCTTGTTTGGGGCCTGCCTAGAGGGCACACACACCTCAGCCCTGTCGCAGAACAGCCTCGTGTAGCATCAATGCACCCTAAACAACCTTTTTGCCTTACGTGGCAAGTGTGGGAGATCCAGCTGCAAGAGCGGTAAGGCCCTAGGAGGCAAGTGAGTCACATCTGATGAGTGTGAAAGCTTAATGACCTCATTCCTTCCCCACCCCCAAGAGCAGCTGCAACATGGAAGACCCCAAGCAGCAAAATGCACCACCTTTGCCCACACCACCTTTCCTCCTGCAAGAAACTTTTCTTGTTAAAAAAAGCTAGATCTTCCCATATGCCCACTAGAGGTGCTTTTTCAACAGCCAGGCAGCCACACATCTCTCAAGCAGAGCACAACTGAAGTTCTCCCTTCAGACAGGGTACATCAGCATCACCACCCATTGCCTTATCCCGAGGCAGGTTTAATGGATATGAATTGTTTGCAAAATATCGACCTCACAGTTAGCAGAACCCTCAGAATTTGTATCAGAGATCGACAAAGAAAGAAATATGTTGAGACAGGTAACAGCTGAAACAGGACAATTTCTCTTTCACTTTGCCTTTTGTATTTGAAAAACTCAATAATACTTCTTACAAAACCAAGATCAGCTTTCTTACTGCCTAACCAGATCAAAAGCTTTTATATTGAGATAGATAACTATTTTCTAGTGACTTGAATAACATTACAAGGAAGCGGTATTCCTCTCACTCATTTAGATTCAATGTGACCTTTCTGTTATTAAAGACGACAACAACACAATTACTAAAGATTAAAACAAGCACTTACTTTAATAGGACAGTCAAATGTTTCATGAAACTCTTCCGCTGAATACAATCCAAACACCTGCACCTAGAGAAGTATATAAAAAAACCAAAAATATTTACCTAATAACCACTTGACAATTAAAGGTGAATGTAAATCACTAACAACTAGAAGATTAATTTGAATGCTAACAGTTACATCTTTTTTCCTAAAGAAAAAAAAGTCATATTTAACAATTCAGAGTTAATTGAGACATCTTGGGCTTCTATTATGGTGTATCTCTAAATACTTGCAGCAGTGCAAAAGTACTTATTTGAATCTTTTTCTTTTCTTTTTTTTTTTTTTTGTTACAAACACAGCAAAACCTACAAGTTCCTTTTGCTTTAGGCTGATCAAATCTGTTTAACAGATACCGATCTAAGTAAGGTAAGAGCAACATAATAACATTCAGGGGAAGATAAATTAAAAACTCTTCCTTTCTGAGAAAGAACTGTAGGATTTTTTCCCCTCCAAGCAATAGAGGGTTTACATTAGAAAAAAGAAATTTGTGACAATAAAGCAAAACCAGCCTGAAAACCAAGTCCCATATGTTTCTTGGCATCCTCTCCTCCTCCCAAGTGCATTCAAGTGCTATTTTGTTTTATTCCATGACCACTGGAAATGTTTTTCTCTGAAGATTCCTCCCTTCTCATCTATGTTGATGTCTCAGTACATTTAATAGTCAGCACTGAAGTTGTAACCATAGGCCATCAGAATATCTACCAGAATTAATCCATGTGAAGAAGGTCAACATGAAAAAAACCCCAGAACTAAAAACAAACAACAAAAAAAGTATACACTACTGCCAAGAGAATGAACAGATTCTTAAATGTTTTCTTCCCTTTACTTACAGAACAGGTACAGAAGTATCAAGTGTTAAGAAATACTATTAGACTTAGACACTATGACTACGGAATAGGGTTTCTCAAGCTTTTTGTAAGTATAACCATCTTTTGGGCCCATGTCTCTTCATCCAACATGCAACATTCCCTTCCCCAATTCCAAGATGAGACAGAACTCAGTTCCTAGGAATAGGGCTGAAGACTTATGGCCAGGAATTAGTAACTGATTTACTAATTATGATTTCCCCAAAGAATAATAACTGGTTTGCTTTTTCATTATGATTTTAAGAGGTTTCCACACACTACCAGAAGCTGTTGGAACAAAATCACCCTGCAAGGATGGACACTGCTGGTGGGAGAAGGGAGAGAAAAGAGCATCCTCTGGAATAATCAGTGGAAAACTGTATCTGACAGCATATCTACTTTAGAAGGTTCTCAGACAGGTTTAGTCATTCATCCTTATTTTCTGGAAAAGGTAATCCCTTCAATAACTCTGCTCTGCATGTTCAACAAGTTGGACCCAAAGATCTAAGAGATCTTTTAAACTTATTTCTTTCTCTCTCCCCATCCCCATTGCGATTCCTTCAGGGGAAAACCAAAAAACAAAAAATAAAAAACTCACTAGACAAAGATCTGCAGAACAAAGCCAGTAAATACCAGTAATGGGCCACAAAAAGTGAGGCTTAATGGCTCTAAAAGGATCAGTTCAGAGGACAAGAACCCCCAAAATTCCTGCAGACAGTCAAGGAGAGGAGTAAAAAAATTAGGCTTCAGGTAAACTACAAGAGGAACTAAGCCATCAGCGAGGAACTAAGCCCTCCTCAGAGTGGCTCAAAGTTCAGCGGTCTCAGTGAAGTTAAAAACATCTCAAACCACCTCATCTCCCTTTCAAGCTTGTCTCCTGGATACATGGATGCATCTCCTAAGCAGCATTATCAGCTCTGTCCATTACTCATTAGCGAATATACTGCCTCCAACAACACGCTTTAAAAATATTGCTGCATGCACTGTGTAGGGCTGAGCTACTGCTCCAAAGAATTGGAAAATCAATATTTGGAGACAGTGAGACGTATCGCAAAGCTGTGATTATGTAAGCCAACCAAAGGGTTGCATTTGAGTTGGGCCTGGCTGTAAGCCTAGAAAACCTTCGGGCTGATGTCTAGAGGATTTCGTTTTCTGGGTTTTTGTTTTCATCAGTTGGCACAGCATATCCAATGCAACAGACTAAACAAAATAAGAAACAGAGGAAAGAGAAAATAAGACAGAGAGAAGAAAGGAGGAAGAAAAAGAATAGATGTGGTTAAAACGCAACACTGCAAATTCCATGGAAGCAGAATCCTCAAAAACGACAAAACACTCCTCTCAAATTAAAACTAATTAATCAAAATTAACATTAGCAACAGTGCCTTCAATGTTTTCATAATACTGCATCGAACATGGCAATATGACACTCCTTTAAGAGTATGAAAAGAAAATGGAGCCAGTTAACGAAAGAGGAAAAAACAATTCAGCATAAAATACATGTTATCATGTTTACTCCAGGGACACCATATAACAGTTTATTACTTCTTAATGTCTTTTATTCTTCAGAGAGAAAGTGATTGTTTTGATATTACAAACCTATATTGGATTTATCTATTTCTACTTTCTATCCCCACTCAGCTCATGATGTTTCTGGGTAGCTGGAAAAAGGATTTCATGATGACAGTCCACTACATTTTGCCAGTCCTGTCTGATTTTAAATATCCAGAAACCACCACTCCAGTGCATCGAGACTTAGCTGTTTCTTTGCTTCCACATGTGGAAGAAGCAGCCAACTTTCAGTGATCAAAAGGCAGGAAAACAAACACATTTTATCTACAAGCCACATTTATTGAAAAATGATCAGTGTAATACTTCATGGATATTCTTAACATAAATGTTGTTACAGGCATTAAACATGACACTAAAACATGTAAGCACATGGGTTTTCAATATATATATATTTATATTTCTTCGTATAAAGAAAATTACAAGTCAATAAGGGTGCAAATTACATCGCTGTTATGTAATGACATGAGACCTTTAGCAAAATTGGGATCCAGGTTTTTCAAGACAGCATACAAGTAGGCAAAAAACTAACCTAAAAAAAGGCCACAATTCTGAAGCTGCAAGCCTGCTTCCCCTTCAATTTATTCCAGCACCAAAATTTTTCTCTTATACCCTAATATTTCGACACCCAGCCATTTTCCCCAGCCAGTGGCCAGACTTGAGTGGTGGTGGTTTAGATTTCTGTTCCTTTCCATGCCAGTGGTGACCAGCTGCAGTTGAGTCCATTGGCAAGGAAGATTTTCAAAGAACCAAACGTGTAGTACAGAAAAACTGCAAGTGGCTCCCAAAGCACTAGTTGGCCATGTATGACATACAGGTGCCAGGTTTTGACATTAGGTCCAGATGCCGCCCAACAAGAAGAGGGTTAGAGAATTGCACTGTGCTGCTATGCCCCCCCTCCCAGTCAATGTAGCTAGTCCAAATCTAGTTTGAGAGTGGGAAAACAAAGAAAAAAGTAGTAAAATAAAATACAGCAGAACAGATATGAGGAGGGGATTCTCATCATAAGGCCTTCCTTCAAGAAGACAAATGGTTTCCATCTCCCTCATATTGGATCCACTTTGATATGGGAAAACGCACTCCCTGCTTATTGCAAAAATCTTTTGCAGTAGTCTAGAGGACATACCTTCATTAATTGGTAGAGAATACTTGCATCAACCCAGCTGGCTCAAAATTCACAGGTCTTTTTATTACACCCCTTTTTTGTTTAAAACTGATTTAAGAAAACTAAGCTGTTTCACTTTTTCTTTTTTTCTTTTTTTCTAAAAAGAATTTCACTATTTTTACTTATTTATCTGAGTTAATGACAACTTTGCAACCACTTGTACAAGTGTTTAACTTCTTACAATACGAACACTCCCACTGTAGTAAGGAAAGAGCTATAAGGACTGTAAAGTTACACTTTTGTTACAACCCAGAACCTAGAAGTGCTACATTATCTGGCCAGGAATTTCTGCCATTTTCTTATACAGTAGCACAACATTCAAGTATTGTCTACACCCATTTTATGGGGTTGATTCTTTCATAGAGGCACACTTCTGGGTCAAGTGGAAAGCATAACTTTTAAAACACCTAGATCTTTCAAATCTCCAGATGAGCTTTCCAGTGTAGAATATGGTGAAGCATCAATGTCCCTGGACTCTATGAAGGCAAATATGATGAATATTGTACTTGTGATACTCCAGCCCTGCATCAAAAACATTACCAGAATTAGCTCTGGCTTGGGGGCCATAGTTTAGACTGCCCTGTATAGCATGTAATGTCATCTACTGGATCCACAATAGCTATCTCGCTAAATGAAGACAGATTCACCATTTAAAGTATTGGAGTCTTTTCAAATACAGCCACACCAGAGTAGGGATTATGGGTATTTGAACATTTCTGAAATCAAATATGTATTTTTAATATTAATTTAATATATTAAAAATGTGCATGGCTATGTAGTCTCACTGCAACATACATATTTTGAGTCAGTAATTCAGAGTCACATCTGAGGAGCCCTTACAGCAAGTGCTTGCTTCCCCCAACCATTCAAAACACCCAAACCAACAATGCTAGCTCAACATTTTTATTACCTTGCACAATTACTGACCCTTCCCTTATCTTGCTTAGACAATTAGGACACTCTTGCTGTGTTTCTCACAGGCTGTAAAATTCTACAACCCACTTTGATAGGCACTAGTATCCCAATTACTGTGTCAAGATACTGACATCAAGATATCTCTGAGAAACAAAAGGCTTGGATACATAAACTGGCTGCCTGCCTGTTGAGGAAAAAACCCCACCTATTTGGAAGGAAAAAACCCAAGCGCATACAGTCTAAAGGGGTTGTTTCACCATTTTGCCTACTGCAAAAGCTAATTTTATTTTTATTTTATAGAACTTTTACTGAATGGGATGCATCCATTAGGATCACCGACATTCCTCCTCCCCTCAAGTCTACTCTGTAAGAAATGTTCTCCTCAGTAAGTCAGATGGATATTGAGAAATGATTTAAATGATTTTTAATGCACTGCATTTGTATATGAGCATTATATTAAAAAAGAAGCTTAAATACACCCTGTGCATTAGAATTTTATCATTGCAAACCAACATTAGAAAAGACTGCCATCGACTTAAAAACAAAAAAGACATTCTTATAAGTGGAAAATCAATCACCAAAACCACTAAATGTCACAGCTCAACATTCCAGAGAAGCACTGATAATTGTTAGTTATACACTGCACAAATGATATATGTCCTCAGTCAAGGAAGTAGGTGCCAGTTTTTTAGGAAACTGTACATATATTGATTTTACATTTATTTAATGTGGCTGTTGTAAGACACTTTATTCTTCTGATAAACTATGATTGCTTATCAAAAGATTCTATAATTCAAGAGAAACATTCATAACGTGTGTGAAAATGAAAACCACCAGCCCACAGAAATCATGCCCACAAAATCCAATTTTGTGGATTTATAGCAGAAAAGCATTAAACTACTGTCTTGCAGGAATAGCAGAGTAGTCACTGAAGTATAACTGGCACAGCAGTAATGATTAAGGTGACATGTCCTCCTGCCACAGCTGTTAATCAGCTTAATATCAGTTACATTATTGACATTCTTGTAATGACTTTTCCTACGGCACATTTGTGCAAAATATATTTGACTTTAATTTTGAGTATTCAAAGGTGAGCTCACTTCTCAAAATGGATGGTCAAAGTGGTGGTGCTAAATGCAGGAATTAACTCTACAGGTATCACAATTATCTCAAGTGTAATACTGAGGACTACCTGCTACCTCATTAAATATATAAATGGGTTTGTTGTACCTTGCCATCTTCTGAGCAAACACCCATGTGTTCTCCACTTTCATCCAGGCTGATCTGATTTATCTTCACTGGGCTCTAGAGAAAGAAAAGAAAAGAAAGAAAAAGACCTAAAATTGACTTTAAAGTTACATCACCAACCACATGCTTTAATGCCCCCCACACTTCCTGAGATTTATGTGTTAACGGCTGTGTAATGTTTAGTTGCATGAATCAAAAAAACCCCACCGAATAGGTATTTCCATGACAATGCCAAAAGACAGCCTTCTTTCCAGCCTTTTGCCTAACCCAGAAATTTAACATTTTTTGCGCTTACGCTCCTCAGGGCTCTGGAACTCTCATGAAGTGCCGGGCTCCCAGACCTTGAGCATCTGCGCCTGCGCACCACAGCTGTTCGTTAAGAACCTCTCCCACTATCAAAACTCAGCACAAAACACGCTCACCACACAGGCATCAAGGCAACTGAAAATTCTTATGGTTTGGTCTGATGGCTATACTGGTAATTATTTCTTCCTTCAAATCCCTTTTCTTGCTTTCATTTTTGCCTCTAATAGTGTTCTCAGAAGTGAGTATTAGAAGGTATTGAAGCGCAACATAGGTGTACTCATTTTTAGACAAACACTGAGAAAAGCCTGAAGACTGCTCCAATTTAATACATTTTCCTTTCCCTATCCAGATATACTTTTGGTTCTAATCTACAGGGTTATACCGCATCTGTTACTGTTTACTTTAGCTTAAACATCTGTCCTTACCTTAAGTACTGATGACTAACTTATAACATCATTTGGGTAACGCGATGCATATCCTCTCGCATATAAAACCCCATCCAATTATATTCAAGTACCAAGAACCTTCCTATGTACCATGATCCTGATTTCACCCTCTGTAACAAATATCTCATCATTTCAAGCATCATTGAAGGATCTTCACCCAAGTAAGTCTCTCTTACACATTTAAGAACAACTTTTCTTACTCTTACAAAATTTTGAATGGATTGAACCACAAAACATATCACTTCTGTCATTCTGAGCATGATAAAAGAGAAATCCAACGTATGTTTGTGTGAAAAGAAAGTGTCACTGGAACAGTGCTGGAGTCATGGGGTCACATTAGATGTTACACAACTGTGTCTAAAATATCACAGGTCCTTATATATGCTATGGCAGTTGGAATTATATAAAAGCTACATCATAAAAAGTTATATAAAACAAACTGTCCAGATGGACTCCCTATAGGAGATTAACTGAGGTCTTCTCACAGCCTCTGGAAAGCTTTTCCCCATAATGTTTCACACGCAAAAAAATTCCAACTCAGGGAAAAGAAGTTTTCCTCTCTTCCATGTTGAAAAGAATATATGCTCAAATCACATTTCATTTTCTAGAAGCTTCTTTCTAATCAAGGTTGAACAACTGAGCCCTGCACTGCAACAGTTGCCTGATGAGTTGGGAAAAGGATGCTGCCAGCCCTTCTGCTTTCCTGCTTCCTTGTGTGCAGAAGACATCACTCTTGGTCTCACACTTTGTGTCACCGCAAAATGCTATATGGAAATCACTGCCTATCACAAAGTGGTCTTCCTGCTGTGCATTGTTTGCCAAAAAGTGCACTGCCGAGGAAGAAGCCAAACTAACTTTCCTTGACTTATGTGCTCAAGAAGTATTTTCAATCGCCACAGAGCGGTTATGCTGACTTGCTGCGTTTCAAAATCAGAAGCAAGCACATCTCTGGCAGTGCAGGCAGCTGGTGCACATTCCCCAGCTGCGTTCCTCCTGACCTATTTGGGGGGTGTCATCTGAGGAGCACAGCTCAAACACATCAGCCTGCTGGTGTGGTCAACATCCTTGGTGTGGTGAACATCCTGTAGCTCTGATTCACAGGTGCTACACCCACAGTTGGCCAATTCCAATGCTGGAGGATGCTGAGTAAGGCAAGAAATGTCTGTTGTCAGTCTCACTTTCTAGAAGCTTCATAAAAATTGCTAGCACGCACTTTTATTCCTGCCTTACCTTGAAAATGCCTTTCTAAACTTCTGTTTTGCTCATCAAGGTGCAAGAGAATATTTTATCTCTATCGAGGTGGGGGGAAAAAAGAAATGCCAGCACATCTCCACCATTCCCTCTACAATGAGAAACATCTCTGGCCCTCTGAAAGGACAAGCACAGAAAGTTCAACTGAGTTAATCATGGAAGTGGCATGTTTTTTTGTTCTGGGCTGCATCTAAGTTGCCATTGCCACAACTTTCTCACAAAGGTTCTTCTCTTCTTTTATTAATCTGCAATTGGAAAGGCAAAAAGTCCACCTTGATTAGCCCCACCTTGACCCATGGTTATATGCTCTGTTACAGTGTTCAATTGGCCACGTTCTTCTCATCTCTCCAGCACCTACATCTGCCATCAGGGCTGACATGACAGCAGCAGTAAACTTAGCAGCACTCCTGTGTGATGGGCCTTTTTGGAGACACTCTACTGCAACAAAGCCCAAGACAAACAGAAACAAAACAGGACACACCAGAAGAGTCAACAGCTCAATCCTACAGTCCACACTCTTCCCATTGTGCTGCCAAATGGCTTTGATAAAGTTTGATGCTGAAAAAAGGAAGTACAGGAAATAGGCAAGGTAGACCATGTAAGTTATCTTCACGTAAAAGTTGAAGGCGAGGAGCAGGATGATGGAATTTATCTGTCATGCTACGGTTTGAAAGCCACGTGGCATACTTTGGAGATTAAATGTGTGATTGCACTCAGGTAACCAAACAGTGCCTAGCAAGGCAAAACCTCTCCTTATATACACGCAGAATGTTGTTGTGGGGGAAGAGGTGATTCCACAGTATTTGCGTTTTTCCCACATTCAAAATTGCACACAATACTTCAGAACTGTTTGTTAAGTAGAAATTTGATGATACAGTATTTCATAACACTGTATATAACTGGCAACTTGTTACAAGTCTTCTGCATGCCCAACACTTTATCACTTGCTTCTAACTTTTCCTTTCTCCAATTCTTTTTTTCCTGTTGTCTGCACTATACACAGATGACAATCAGGGAAGACAAATAAATTCAATTAAAAGCAGACCTGCTCACTTACACAAACCTCCAACTAAGTTCCAACAGGAGACGCTATTCTAGATGATGTACACAAGGCAAAGCAAACACAGAGTAATTCTTTTTCAGCACTCAGGTTGAATCGGCACTATTGGCTACTAGCCTATTCACTGACTTTACCAGTCAGAACTTTCTATGGAGCTCAGAAAGTGATGACAGACCATGAACTTAAAAACGGTCAAGGCTGAATATTAAATGCATTTTAAAATAAAGTTCTAGCAAGAATAGCATGTTCAGAGCTGAGTAACAGTCAAGCCTACCATTTCCAGAACTACATTCTACTGGAAAGCTGTTTAAGATTTGTATCTAAAACTATCCAGGAAATCAGAAATAAAAGACCACAGATAAAATTGGTACATGTGTTAACTAAACCAAAGTGTTTCTTCTAGAATCAGCTCCAATTCATCTTTTCATATCAATTATTTTTATAAATGCACTGCTGTGCCAGTCAGCAAAGTTATTTACCATTTCAAATTCAGTTGTATTTATACCCTGCCAAGACCCAGTGGGTAATTTTGGTATTTCAGAAAAGACGAGCACAAATAATTTTGTGAGTTACCCTCCCTCACCCTGCTTTTATTTATTTTTTTTTAATTAAATGTTATTAACTCAGCCATGGAGTTACAACTGCCTTTCCCTGTGGTTTTTTCAAACCTTATTCCAGCTAACCCACTGAAGAGTTTAATTTGCCTGGCAAAAGAAAATAGGTTTTGGTTTTTACAGTACAGAGGATAAATGCACTTCCTGCAACATCCACCTTTACAGGTCGACAAAAGATGAAGAATCACTCAAGGTCAGAGAGGACACAGGTAATCACTAACTCATCGCAATCTGGAGGACTGATCATTCGATACAGTCAGAACCAGGATACGCTCTGGGGTTTGGTCAGGTGACTGTTTTAAAGGTATTTTAAATGGGTGAGGAAAAAACCTGTCCAAATTTACAGGCATCATATTTAAAAAAAAAAAAAAAAAAGAATTACAACAGCAATCTGAGATCAAAGTGTCAATCTAAAAATCAGGAACATATCATCCATGTAAATATTACTCAATTAAGAGATGATCTAATCTTAAACTCCATGCCATAAAACCACAGGCAGCTGCATATAAAATGTTGAGGAAATTAATAATAATTATGTAATTAGCACTACATTGGGTCATCTTTTTTTAATCTAATCAGGACACCTATCTTTAGGCTAAACAAGTAAAAACACACAACTTCTTTGTGGTCACAACAATACTTCCAGTACTGTATAAATAATAGTAACACATATAGTATTTCTAAAGCAACATAATTCAAATCTGGCAAGAAGGAGGATCCTGTTAGTTATGAAGGGAAATACACTGAAATGATTAACCTGGCAACAGCTTCAGAATTTCATAAAGTGTGGAAGTTCTGGCAAAGAAGGAAGAAACGCCTTCAGCTGAATTTCCATTAGCTGCAGTTTTCTTTCTGATGGAGACATGTTTGGAATTCTGGGCAACATAAGTAAGTTTGACTGTTCAAAATCAATAATGTCAAGCTGACACTATAGAACAAAAAAATGTTACCTTAATGGAAGAAAAAAAAGTTTAGGGAGAGGGAGAAAAAGCTAGCAGGCACCTTGCACATAAAGATCTAAACGCAGGCTTTTGCAAAATCCTAAATTTAAAGGAAAGGAGAATCAAGTATCTACCAACAAATGTACCTCATGTGATAATCAATTACCTAATGTAAAATGCTTAAAATAAACGCACTTAGTATGGATTATGTCAACTCTTCAATTAGGAGTAAATTCACGGCCACTCAGAAAGCTTCTTTTAATTGTGTTCTTTGTGACAACTCTTTCTCCCCTGACACTCATCATCAACCCACCTTATACTATCAGTCCCCCAATGGTGAACCTGAGAAATCAATCTGCTAATGTATAATTTGTAAAGCTTCTCTGACTAACAAATGGATAATTGATTCTTTCACAAATGCTGCATCCCAATGGATATGAAGTGGATGAACAAGAAACATAAGACTGGATTTCACTCCAATTCTGTGAGAAATACAATATTTACAAGCTAGGAATCTAAACGTTTTAATAGTTGCCTGTGACTTCATGCCTTTTAGCCACAGTTAGCAGGCAAGCAACACACACATTAGGAGTGTGAAAAGCAAAGCAGCGTTCGACCATACTTACAGCAAGGCTCATTTTACTTCAAGAGGTTCCCATCACTACTACAACCCACTTAAGCAGCATTTTCATCCATTCTTTAAGAAGAATTTTCAGAAACTTTTCCTAAATTAACCCAAACATTTTTATTTATCTACCTATAAATACACTCATATATAGATACTCAAAGAAGAAAAACATCCATAGGTCTTTTCTTCTACATTAATATCAATCTGGATCGACATAGGCACTATGTAGCTGCTCTCCATACTAAGGCAAATTGTATGTATACAGAGTTTGAATAGTAATAAAAATAATTTTTAAAAATTGTGTCCCACAAGTGCCTTTTTTCATTTATTCACGTGTTCCCATCTGCATGACTTCCACATAAACAAGCATATAAAACTCCAATGCACAGCAATATGACCAATCAACCCACTGCTTAAAATGTTAGCCCACTAGAATAAGGACTACGACTTTTATGCTTGTATTATTTCTGCATGGTGGAGGTATCCAAGTGCAAAATACCGATTTGTAAACAGAAATTGCCTCAGTTATTGTCATGATTAAGCTAAGAACCTCTAAAAGTACAAGCCTTGCTCTAGGTAGGATGAGGAGCTTGCTCTGAATAAAGCCCCAACTCTTCAGCTTTTACATCCATAAATCAGATGTTCTATATGCATCGACACCCATGGGTTATGAGAAACAGACAATGCCTTTAAGAGTACTGGGGGAAAAAAAAAAAAAACCTAGGAAAGTACTAAATATTCCCCTTCTCCAAGGGTGCCTTTCCAATCCGAAATGATAAACTCAGCCCACCTAGAAGAAAGTCTAATTTACTTAACTTGTCAAAAAAGCAGTTCTACTTTTCAGGGCCTTTTCCTTGGGGATGTGATAGGAGGTGACAGCAAATAAACCAGATAGTGAGAGTCTTAAACTATTAAAAAAAAAAAACAAAAAGGGAAGGTGTGCAACAGCTAAGCACAAGTCTATTACACGCTGTTTGTCCCATGTGTTTTGACTTCAGAACACTGATGCCCAGAAATCTCTTGTACTGAGGAACTACCTTTAAAAGGAAGAAATTGAACCCATGCACTTTTCTTGCCCCAGATGTTGCAGTGTTGCACTGACTTATGGATATTTTGCATATTTGTAGAGTTTTACTGATACAATAGAGGCAACAGCAACTCAGAAAAGCAAATTCTGAACTGTATCATGGTTTACCTATAACAAGGTAAAAGTACACACATACCTATGTGTTTATACACAACTGAGAAATATAATGTAGTAACACAAAGGTTTAAATTGAAAAGGCAGCTTTAAAAGTTACAGAATAAGCTGTTCACCAGTGCCTGTTGTAAATACTCTGAATTTACAACACTTAAATTTTCATTTGATGAAAATTTACTAATATCCACACCAAAGAGGTTTTGTTCAACAATACTAGCAGCCAAATTCTGGTAAGTAAGTGAGGATTCCTGCTCCAGTGCTTTTCCTATAACACTCTTGAATCTGTCATTCTCCAAATGAAAAATGGGAGATTATATTGGTTAGAAGAAAAGGGAGGGAGGAAAGCTGGGGAGAGTGACAAGGTCTGGGACACAGAACAATAACAACATTAAGTTTTATTTTGTCTGCGGGAAGGCAGACCTTGCCTACAAAAAAGAAAGATCTCAAAAGCTTGTCTAAAACTAAGGGAATATGAGGACAAGGAATCTCTCATATATAGTCTGAGAAAGTGAGAAAGACCAAAAAGCCTACAGTGATTTCAATATTTTCCACATCAGTGAATCCCTTAATCTTGTTTGTCAACTACAGGGACTAAGAAAAAAAAAAACACAAAACCATCCAAGGAAAAAAAAATTAACAAGGGATCTCCCTAAATCTGTAGTACTTGCTAGATAATCAGAATGCTTGTCTAGGAATGATAGAACTATTACTGAAAACAAATCTATATTGAAAGCCTACACTGCTTCCTAGCAGAGTTTAACCGTTAGCTAATTCCTGACGGATCCAGAGTAGAATCTCTTTTCTATTAAAACACTGGCATGTAAGGAGATATCCTCCCAGGAGCTCTGTGCTAAAGTAAACAAATTACTCCCGTTTCCTCCTCTCCCCAGGTCCCCTTCGCCATCCGCTGTATAACTGTAGGGCTTCAACAATGGTATGTTCTAAGCCTGCCTCTACTTCTTTCTTGCTATCTGTGTATTAAAGCCATCTGAGAATATGAAGCAATATTCTCCATCACACACCACGGGGAGGGCTGAAGTACAGGTCGGGGGCTGAGGAAGGGCTGCAGGCGATGACTACATACACCTTACTCGGAAGGCCCAACACAGCATGGGAGAAGACTATACCAGGCAATCTGGACGTTCACCTCACTGATTTCTCTAACTGCTTTCTTTTCAGAACAGCTCTCCAAGCACAATGAACTTGGAGAATTCATCATTGAGCATTAACTTTCCACACAGGCTACTGAATTATAAATTGGGCTTTGAAGAATAATCCAAAAAAATAGATCTAAACCTCTGAGGATGAAAACTACTGGGGTGCTTTCACAGCTTGTTTCTAACAGAATACCACCACCAATGTCATTAATGTATTTAACAGGATTTTGTAGAATTCTACCCCCTGAAGTAGAAAGTATCAGATTTTTCTCCATTTCTTGATATGCCACATTTCGGAGACGTGACTGATGAGAGAGGCCAACGAGGTCATACAGCACAAGTTCTTGTCAGGACAGTTTTCCTTTTAGAGATTATTTTATTGGTGCTTTAACAGTTGTTTGGTCAAAGAAGGAAAGAGGCTCTTGACTATTCTTCTCAGATGTTGTGCCAACATCATTTCCAGGAAGGTTTTCACTACAGCCATGCCGCTCATTCCCCTCCCTGACCTAACACAGGACAGAGGACATGACCATACGGAGCCTAGCATCCCTGCTTCTCCGCACATTCCATTACGTAGGCATATTCCACTACGTAGCCATTATTTTCTCCACAACTACATAGTCGTCTTCCTTCTGTCAGCTCCTGCAATGAAAAACTGCACCAAGTATTTTCTCCAGTTATTTTAGCCTGTCAACCATTTCACTACAGACAATGATCCCAACCCGATGGCTACTGAAATCAGTGAAAAGATCTCTCACTGATGGAATCAGACAGAAGCAGAAATATTATAAGGGAAGGTATTCGCTTTCCTGGCTGAAAACGACATAACTAGTCATATTCCTGGCATAGTTAAATATTACACTGGGTGATCAATGCTGAAGTTCAGCCAATAGCTGGAGCTCAAGTGCCATTTTCCATGTAAACATTCAGTTATCCACACTGGCATAGATTGGCATAAGTCAGAGCTATATGCAATAATAAATAAATTTTCTGCTTACTGAAAGCATTGTATTCTCTTTGGACACTGTTGTGGTTTAACCCCAGCTGGCAACCAAGCCCCACGCAGCCGCTTGCTCACTCCCCCCTCGTGGGATGGGGGAGAGAATCAGAAGAGTAAAAGTGAGAAAACTCGTGGGTTGAGATAAAGACAGTTTAATAGGTAAAGCAAAAGCCGTGCACGCAAGCAAAGCAAAACAAGGAATTCATTCACTACTTCCCATCAGCAGGCAGGTGTTCAGCCATCTCCAGGGAAGCAGGGCTCCATCATGCGTAACGGTTACTTGGGAAGACAAACACCATTACTCCAAAAATTCCCCCTTCCTTCTTCTTCCCCCAGCTTTATATGCTGAGCGTGACGTCATATGGCATGGAATATCCCTTTGGTCAGTTGGGGTCAGCTGTCCCAGCTGTGTCCCCTCCCAGCTTCCTGTGCACCCCCAGCCCACTCGCTGGTGGGGTGGTGTGAGGAGTAGCAAAGGCCGTGGCTCTGTGTAAGCTCTGCTCAGCAGTAACTAAAACATCCCTGTGTTATCAACACTGTTTCCAGCACAAATCCCAAACATAGCCCCATAGCAGCTACTATGAAGAAAATTAATTCCACCCCAGCCCAAACCAGCACAGACACCAACTCTGGAACTTCCTTTATTTGCAATTATATCATCTGGGAAAGTCTCACAAACCCATCAGAGATACTCAACAATGATCAATGTTGGGTGTCTGATTCTTGACAGGATCCTAAAAACATCTGCAAATCAAAAATATGGGGGAAGAGGGAGGAGAGTACTCACACAAGTAGAAACTATGGATCATGAAGTACACTGTAACATACTGTAAGTGGCATATTGTATGCCATATCCTCATTGTGACAGTAAGATAGTGAAAGCTAAATGTGAAGACGAATTGATCCTGTGCAACTTCCTCAATGCATTTACATACAAAGAGGCTCTATTTCAATACCAGCGAACTGTAGACATAATTTCTTATACTAAACTTCAATAAAGTAGATCAAAAAAGCAAACAGATTCATTCATTCCTCCATCTTTACACTGCTCATATGTCACAGCTCCTATCTTCAAAACTGCCAAGACCTGCAGCAACTACGGACTTCAATTAGCAGCCAGTTTAGGGTTACAGTGGTGAACCTTCCAACACCAAAATACTGATTTCTGAAATTTCTTATACTTTTATTTCTCTGTGTCACAGGACAGTGAGTGGAACTAGCTTCCTCAGCAGCATCACAGTGGAGATCGCCAGCTTAAAAGTAGCTACTTTTGTTAGCAGCCACTCTGAGAGTATTAACACCCAAGACTGGTCAGATCTGGACTGTCCACGTTTAGCATTCCATCAGGAGTGCAATAAACAACTGCTATACACACTGTCATGTCTTTTAAAACAAGTAAGTCTCATCCTTTGGAAAGGAATCTTTATTAGATTTACAAAGTTCATTATCAATAATATCTTAACCCCTATGGGAAAAAATACTTAGTTTTGCCTTCATGTTTTGTTCATCATATTATGCCCCTGTTATGTCATTCTGTGTTTTCAGTAGTGCTGCATTTTTATTGTTAATGGAAACAAAGGGCTGTAGCTCTATCATTAATGTCAACTTGTATAAAAAACATTGTCCTCCAGAACTCAGTTGCTTCGGACTTTCTAACTAGGAAAACATTTTCTAATGCAAATAATATTTTATTAATGCCAGAACTCTGAGTAATTCTGACAAGCAAACTGCTATGATTTTGTATATGTGCACACAAGTGCCTGCCTTCTGTATAGAGGAAAATGCCATCCAGGTATAATATGCCATTTGAAAAGAAAACAGCTCTAGGAATCAGCAGTATACTAGCTTCTTAGCAATCAAACCTTTCCAAACCTTCCCTACGCTTTTAAAGGTTGTTTGGGTTTAGAAAAAGCACGTCTGTGTTATCCGTCTTCTATGAAAAGACTTCATCAGTGCTACCTGAAACTAGCTGTTTCATTGCTGCTAATAAAAACTCTAGAGCAACTTGGCCTAGTGGTCCAGCTATATATCAGCAAAGAGCATTTAGGGAAGATGTGAGATAGATGTGGCACAATATGCTTCTGAGATGACTGGAAAAAGAAAGCACTGAATCACTGAACATACGTCTCATGCCAGTCAACATCAGCTGGTCAAACCAGAAAGTTCCCAGTAGGACAGGGACATCCCTGACGGTGAGAATCTGTGGTTCTTCGAATACCAACAAGTAGTGAAAGACAGAACAACCTAGCAGCATCTAGTCTTTCTTGTCAGGGACTAAACCTCTGGAAGGCACAGAAAAGTATGTTCCTTATTTAACAGTTGTTTGAAATTTGTTGGGAGTCTTTTGAGCTTTCTTTTAAGAGCCAATTACACTCTAGAAAAGTAATCTTTTGCTTAAATCAGAGATGAAAAAAATACTATTGTGCATGGTTGTTTAATATGTCTTTGAAATTAGACACTATGTTTCTGTGTTTTTCTTAAAAGCAAATAAACTTTGTTGCCTAATATCGTTGTCAAATTATGGTACATAGGGCAATTTTTTAGAGAAAAGGTCAGTAACAGTTGCAAACACAAATTACATTTTCTAAATAATCACAAGATGTAGTATGCATTCAAACAGCAAATGTTACCAAACCTGGATAGTGAAAGAGTTTGAAGAAAAGAAAAAAAAGAATTGTTTTGATGATTTTGGTGTTTCTGCATAATGTCACAAATAATTTTGTTCAAAAATGTTTGAAAATGCCACACGTAAATTCACTTAGCAAAATTACAGTAAGGTCCTCTTGATCTTTCACAAAAATAGACTCAGAGTTCCTACAAGGTCTGATAAAAAAAACCCAAAACATTAGAAACTTTGCCCTTTCATTGACCAACAATGCTATATTAAATACTATAGTAGTAATGTCCTTCATGTTTGGCATTCTCCCATAATAAGATATTTTTCCCCCTAGAATTTTCCAGATTTCAGGGTTTTTTGAGAAAACACACAGAATATAATAGGATCCTACCAAGTCAAGAGAAACTGAACTATTTGCTATGTCTAGATGATTGTGACAAAACAGTATTCAGTCACAGCCCTTTACCTCATTAAGAGGTGACATTAACAAACTCCTATTGAAATCTGTGACATTAAAGAGGGCTGCTAAGGTACCTTAAACGTAATATCTTTAGAGCTGGTCATGAAATGCAACTGACAGACAACAGGGTACCACTCTGTAGAAAAGTGATCGATGCTGGAGAACAAAAAGGAAACTTCTTCCTATGCTTCTATGTCAAAAAAGAGGAAAAACAATATGCGTTTGGAGACTAATGAAGTTGTAGAAAGATCATTCAGTCTAAGGATGGGGCTGACATCCTTCTCAAAAGAAGGTACATGGGCAACATAGCTGCTAGTGAAAAGTTCAAAAGAGAAGGAAGAAACAGTCCCAGAAACAGGTGATATAGTACTTAGGCTTTATACTTTAAATGGAATTAATTTAATCTACAGCATACATGTTGCTGTTTGTGACTGCACAAGCACGTGTTTGACTTGTATGAGCTAACAGCATTCAAGAAATAAATGTCTGGACCATGCAAGACCTTCTGTAGCTGAACCCATACTATCAACTAAACTTTTTACATTATTCTGCACTAAGCTACAGAGTTATTGCAAGCTACAAGCTTGAAAGAATAATTGAATGGAATGGTCATGCTTTCCTCAGTTTTGAGCTTACAAAAATTAATCATGTATGATACTACAATTGTTTAAAACTCCCGTATTTCATCCATACTCCAAGCAACATTTCTAGTAATAACGAATGCCTTCCACATCCATCTGATCTCTTTGTTTAAATAAAAGTTTAGGCAACATGCTTTTCAAAGGAAAGTTAGATACGGTGGGTACAAAGAAGATGTGCAAAACACCTATGAGAGGTTTTTTTGTTTCAGTTGTGTCAGACAAGAAACTTTTCTAGACCTATGGAATAACGGCCCTGACACCACAATCTTTGCTGGTCTAGGCAAGCTACCTCACTTCTCATCCAGTGACAGAGATGCCCAGGTACACCATGATTCTTGCCAAGGAAGGGTCCTAATCTTCAATAGCTCCACAGTTCCCATTGGAAACACTCCAGGTCACAAACAACCCAATAAGCACAGTATCAGAACAAACATCGTAAGACATACTTTCCAAGCCTTTATAACATCCAAAAAGCCAGACTCAAAAGGCCACCTGAGTTAGTCCCACAACTACTGTAAAAACCTCTGGATTTCCAAATCATCTGCAGTTAAAATGAAAAGATGGGTAGAGAGAAGCAGAAGAAGGGCTATTAAAATGGGTGTAGACATCCAAGTCTTAAGAGCAAATTCCCAAAGGATGTCACTTTTCTCCAGTTTTTCCATTGGGCAGAGCTAGGGGTTAGCTTAAAGCATTTAAGCCATAGGACTACACCACCCATTTGGGTGGGAGGTCCCATGGAGGGGAAGGAAGCCTGTCCCCTGCACAGATACTCACTCGCTCCTATCAAAACCTTAATTTTTACTTTGTTTTTTGGAGACTACATTTATAGCAGCATGCTTGGTTTTGTACAAAACACAGGGTTTCAGCTTCAAATTTAACAAGTGCAGTGACACCCTGCAAATACTAACACACAGCTACCCAGATCTTTACTCTAAATTCTGTTGCTTCATTTCATTTCCCGACTAAGTCTTCTTTCATAGTCTGACAGTGACAACTAAAATGATGTAGTTAAAGTAATAAACAGGGAATTTTAAGTAGCCTGTCAAAATAAGTGACATTTGTATCATCTTAGTCTTAAACTCTCATGCAAAGTTCCATTCAAAGTAACTTCTTCGTTATACAATCAAACGCTAAAAGTTACCTTCCCCATTGAAAGATGCTGCATTATCTCTCACAGCAGTTAGTGGGCTCTGCATCATTTCCAGCAACAGCATTTAGTGCTTAACAACAGCTGCTTCTTCATTAGGAAATACGCTTTTCTTGTTAGCAATTAAACTCTTTCAAAAGCACATCAAGTCAACAGAAACCTCTGACATTTTGTTTTCAACTTGCTGAGGTATCAGCAAAACCAACAGGCCACGGACTGACCTTCAAGCAAGAAACACACTTGCTCCAGAGGCTGGCGAGTGCTGTAACTTTAATAGACCCAAGGGCAACAATACCACCATGGAAGGAACTCCCCTTTAATTTTTCAAGGTAGCAGAGATGACCTAGTGATTTTGGATTTCTGCCACTCAATTAAAACAAAATAAAGAAATGTTTAGTACTACACAGTATGAGACAATTAGAAAAAAATAGCGAGGCCAGGAAAGAAATAAGTGGTAAAAAGAAATGCTACGAGAAGGGGCCTCTACTTAAAGTTTCATTCTTTCTGAAATCCCAGCAGTCTTGAATAGCTCACAAATGTTGCATGCTAAAAGGACTTCAATTTCTTTGCACTAACAGAAGCTTTAAAACACTATTTACATTGTTTTCTAGGCTCATGCATCACCTCTGAAACACCTCTGATGCATTAAACATTTAAATTCCCCCTACTTGTAAAATAGGCGACGTTTCCCCTTCCCACAGAATATCACTGGCACCAGCCAAGACTTCTTACCATTTTTGCTTTAAGCTTGATGTTTATTAGAAGACCAGAATAGGGGCAGGTTTTCTTGCCCTTTGAAAGGTTTTTGATTTGTTACTTAACTAAACATGTTTGTACAGCTTTCTTCATATCTTCAAGTCCTTAATCCACAAGATGTCAGTTGAGGCAATAATTATATTAATAAATTGTAGACAGTCTAAGAAGAAAAGAAAGATGGAGAGGCATTTGGAATTAACATGCTGTGAATCAGTCCTGCATCATCCTTTGTCAGTGGCATTATCAGGCTTTTTCTCCCCCTTCTTGTTGCCTTTTAGTAATAATTTTCACTGCGTTTGACACATTTAATCTCACTCAATGCACTGAACCCTAATACAAGAGAACACCAGTTTGTCAAACATACGTTATTTGAGGATGCATATCAGTTAATCTTAGGCGGCTGACATTGTCAAAGACAGCCACGCTGGCAAGAGCTAAAAACACGCTAGGCAAGGAGGGAAGGGGGATCATGCAAGAGCACAAGCGTGGCTGCCGAGATACCAGCACCACCCAAGGCTAAAGCTCCCAAATTCCTGTCTCTCGGTTATCCCCAAACCAAAAGTCTCCCACACCAGTTTCAAAGCACACATTTCCACTGCTGTTGACAAGAGGAGTTGCAAACCTGAAAAGACTAGTCGACTACCTGGCACAGGATCCAGCATCAGGTATTTTAAGAGCAAGATTAGAGCAAGACTGTTCTGAAAAGACTTTTTAGTTGTCTATGTTAGTTTCACAGAAGCCTCTGTGAATATTTACGGGTCAAAGTAGAGCACATGATTAAGTCTCTGCAGCACTAGGGACAGTATTTGCAATTCAGGATACCCACATTGTTCTGCTGCTATGGACACTACAGAGTGAAGCCCTAAAAGTTTTTTTTAAACAACAACCAAACAAAAAAGCATGTTACAATAGCAGAACTTCTAGGGATGCCAGGCTTTACATTTTAGTGTTTCTTACAGCTGTTTTTAGCAATTTAAAGTGCTAAATGCATTCAGCCTTCAACAGGAGGGCCATCATTCAAAAATTGGCCATTTTGGAGATTATGCAACATACCTGTGCGTTTTCTCTCTCAAAGTTCACAAGAGCTGGAGACATGATAAAGTAATTATGCTGCAAATCCTCTGAGATCAGTCTCTATTTCTGTTTTACAATTTGGCTCAAATCCAGATGTGAGCCAATATGGAAAATAAATTATTTATTATAAAAACAAAAATTCTTATTTCTTAATTTCCAAGCCCATTTATATTATTGAACATGGTTACCTGAGATTAGCAAAGAAAAATGGAAATCAAGAGGACTATGGTAGCAGTAATGGTATTTTCTACATATACTTAAGATGAACTTCCCATTAAAATAAATTTTAAAAAAAGGTTAAAATAAAAACCCCTCTCTCCATTCTGGTTTATTTCACATACTAACACTATTTCACATCTAGTGACTTTTAAAGTTTCCTGTGTATGTTTTGTTTTTTCTATTTACACATTTAAAAGACTTAGATGTATAGAAAAGTAATTAATTTTTTTATTTCCCAACTTGGCCTTAAAAAAAAAAAAAAACCAACAAAAACAAATCCCTGAAAAATACAGATAAAGACTCAAATGCAGAACAATCCCTTGAATTACATAACTGATTTCTTCCAGACAAAGGGCTTCATGTTGCTATCCTTACTATTAATTTCTGCCATCCCATAAGACAGAAAACACCTGCTGAAAAGATTCTTTCAAAAAGAAAAATTTGTAAAAGTCACTCCCCAGGTACTCTGTTTACTGCAAACAATTACAAGATTTCAGTGGTAATATTGCTTGCTCTTTAATGAGAGACTATTTTATTTACTCAGAACAATTTTTATACACTACTGATTTCCAGAAATTAGTAACAACAGATACTTCTCCCATTTACCACTTCAGGGTAAAACCGTATCTGCCATTCCACCAGTGGAAACGCTTCACAGAAGGAATTTGCTCATTTTGGACCCAACAAAGAACCAGAGAAAATACCACTAGAGAAAATACTCTTTGCCCCAGCGCATTTACAAGGAATGCTTTGCATCTATAGGACTTCAGGAAGTGACTCACTTTCTTCTCAAGAAAGGATTTTATTTGGGATTTACAATATGGCAATGCTCTAATGCAAATCTCCTAGGAGGAGAGACAGTAAACAGACATTGGTAGGAGAGAACAGAAGAAAGTCCCCACTAAACATTTTGATAGCAATGCCTCTAGTCTGCAGTCCAAGATCTTGAAAAGTTCAGTTAGAAGGAAAATAATCTGACATATAGCAGCCAGTTCAGAATAAACTGTCTACAGGTTCAACAGCCAACAACATTCATTCAGAGAACTTCTCTGTTTAAGCAGCCAAGGATGTCACAGAGCTGCTTTGTTTCTCACATAGGCAGCCCATTCTGTTCTATAACATTTAGTTCCTTGGAAAGCTTTTCTTTTAAAGGCAAGTGGTCCTAGATCAAAATTATTTTTCTTCAAACTATAAAAAAGAAAAAAAGAAGCACCCTTTCCACCTGATCCATGATATAATTTATCTGTTGCACTGGAGACACGTACGTTACAAAAAGAGACAGGAACATTAAGAATAGAATCCAAGAAACATTTCTTTTTCCTATTCTCCATCTCAAAAAGCAGTTTGTACTCAAACAATAGTTTAAAAAGAAATCATTGCCATCTCTATAAGAAGACACGGCACAAAAATCTTCATCCTGAAGCAGGTCAAGTTTGGAAAAGGGATACCCAAGTAAACACTGTAGAGCAGAAAGTGGTTTATATAGCCCAACTTTAACTTCACCATAAGAAACCACCCTCCCAGCAGGCACTGGTAGGACTTTTTATTAAGGAAAAGCAACGAAAAGAATAGCAGATTTGGATGGGTGGGTATAAAGAGGATGCAGGATTTTGTTTTATCGTCTTTAGTAGACAACAGGTCCCCTTGTTCCTTGCTCTACACCTAGGCAGTGCCCTAAGTTTTTACAGAAAGAGGAGGATTTCACCTTTCAGAACCAGTGTGGGAGAACAGGGCGCTGGTGATGCACTTAGGGAAAAAAATGGGAGTTCTACAAATGAACTCTTCCAAGGACCTGACACAGAGTGGAACGAATACAAGTCTAAGACATTTAATGCCTGACTCAATAGAAAATCTCCACTTCATTTGAGTGAGTCTTTGAGTCAGTCTTTTACTGCAGAGATAGAAGAAAAGAATTCAGGTACACTTTAATCTGGCCTGCCCCAAATGGATTACTTGGGAGAGAAAGAAACTGTATCTTTATCAAGTAGCATACATGTAAAGTAATCAGAACTGTAAGGGAGACACCAAAAGTTTTTCCTCTTTTGAAATGCAGTCAGCATCTCCTCTGTGGGGCTGATGAACATACAAAGTTACAAGAAACAGAAGAACATAATTAGCCTGTCTTTCATTAATACCCAGTAAGGTCATTGTCAATCTGACCAATGCTATATATAAAATTTCCTCCAAAGGTTGTGCCTAGGAGTCTAGGTTTTGGCTGTGACTTTTTTCCCCTGCCTTGCACAACTGCATAATTAGATTTTTCAAAAATATAAACAAAACCTTTCACCCCTCCCATGCAGCTAGCTGTGTCAGCTTTAGAACATACGTTCTCTTTGCAAACATGCCAACATCTTGTGATGGATACTCTGACAAGTGCTGACACTGCTGTGAAAAAACAATGCTTGGCTACCAGATTTTGTGACAATGCCAGGAGAAGAAAAAAAAAAAAATGTAGTTCTCTTCCTCCCACCTCCTGTGGAAGACAGGGAGTTTGAAAATGAGATATTAAAAAACAAAACAAAACAAAAATCAAGAAATATCCACAATTAAAAGGAACATTTAATACTCTAGAACAGAGCTTTAAATTTAGCATTTCATTCATCCTCTAACATCAAGAACCACAATAAGGAAAAAGTCTGCTTCTTCTCCTTCAATCAATACAATCACTTAAGAGTCCAAGCTTCAAAACATTCACATAAAATATTAGCGTTATATATTTGCAGTAGATAACCTGAACCACAAGGCAATCAATCAATTTTCAATTACTTGTGGCAACTAGATAAGATGATAGTGCACACACTAACAACTGACAATAGTCACCTAATGAGCAGGCTCATGGCTTATGGAAGTCACAAGCCTCTGGGTTACATAATTAATAATAGCCATTTACAATCATAAATATGTATTTCCTCCTCTGTCTTCACGAAGAAAGTTTATTATATGTAAATTGAGATGTGCTCATCACAAAACCATCCAGTGTAACTTCTTTTTGCAAGGACCATACACCACCTCTTATGTTATGGGGAGGGAGTTCCTGAAATGCATTAGTAAAATTTCAGGTGTAGCAAGAGCATTAACTTATTTATTACTTAGTGCATCGCAGAATTTTTTACATCCAAGTAGATGTGTTCTGAATAATGCCTATACTTACAACATCAAACTTCTGTGTGATGTTCCCCTGGACATCAAGTAAATAAACTTTGCCATAATGTGTTCCCAGTGCCAAAAACTGTAAAAGAAAGAGACTGATTACATAAACACAAAGACACCACAACCAAAACTACAGCAATGCTAAATGAACTCTGGGATGTTTAGCAGATTAATGATTAGCAGCACTGGGGAAAAAAACCCTACCACCTTCTATAGACAAAGCTTGTTTTAACTGCACCTAACGAGTAAAACAGGGCTTCAAGCCCGTATTACTATGATAGTGCAAGTTAGCTGTCAGAATGAGTCATGAGGACCCTCATCCACTGACAACTAATGGTGTGTCTGCAGTCCGTACACACTGTCTGATAGACTGTGGCAGCAAATTAAAAATGCAGCATGAAAGTAAGGACCAACACAGATCTGAAATAGTTCCTAGATCCTTTCTGCAGCTTTGTTTCAATCATAATGGTTTCCTTTGGGCTTTATTTTTAATTCTCCTTCATTGTTAACATAAAACCAAAACATTAAACACAGCAAAAGGCCACCGGTAAGCCACTGGTAAAATACTGCTGAATTATGGAAGGTCTCTGACAGTGCATTTAAGCACACAGATAACCACTGGGTTTGCTTTCCTTCTCATAGTAACACTCTCGAGGCAAATACACTTTTCCTTGGAAATCTCAGGAGTTTAATTCTGAAAAACAGTAGCAAAATAAAGAAATGTCCACACAAATGCATGCTATCACAAACTTATTTTGATACAAACAGGAAGGGAATTGATTCTGAGAGATCTGCTGTTAATTGAACCATGTGAACTACACCTAAACAGAAAAGGAAGAACTTCGGTACTACTTGATTTGTGACAGAGGTTTCTTTTATCCCCCCCTCCTTTCAGCATTACTCAAATAGTCTAGGCTCCTCAGTTCTCTGTATTTCACTGCATGTGAGCATGCTTCATTGCAACCTATAATGAAATGCTCAAATTTACAGGCACTGCTAAGCGTGTCAGTCAGGCAGCACAATCTTTAAAAAATAACCTTACAGAAAGTCAAGGTTTAAAAGGATTTATCAAAATGGAATTGCTTAAAATGAAATTTCAGTTCAGGCACTTAAAATATGAAGCTACATTAAAAGGAGTCAAAAAAGGGAAAGAAGGGGTTCATTAGAAATTCATCCCCTGCAATGCCTTTCACTCCTGCAAGGTTGCCTTTTTTCAGGAAGAAAAAAGTCCCCCGGGTAAAAAAATCAATACTGGTTAATAAAACATCAGGTGTGCAGACATAACTAGGTATGACTATTCCACTGCACAGGCCTGCTTGAATGCACCAGGTGCCATGACGATTAGTCATCCAGTGCAGACAGCAACCCTGGTGAAAATATGATGCTTTAGCAGTGAAAAGAAAAAAAATAATTCTGGGGGGAAATTAGTCTGAATACAGAAGCCAGATTTTCAGGATTCCCAGCAAAGTTAAACTGCTTTAATCATAGGCATATTTTACATAGTACTGTATAATTTTTCTAATGATGACTCTTCAGCAGGGCTTTTCCGGCTCTTGCAGGGGGAAGAAAAAAAAAAAACAACCAGAACAAAACAGAGAACACCCTTGCAAAACCTATAACCCAGCTTCATTTTTAAGCTCTCTGTTGTAAGAGACCTATTCCTAAAAGACTCCAGTACCTGGCTTCTAACAATATTGATCCTTCTCATAAATAGTGTATCTAGTTTGCTGGAAAACTAAAAGCGCTGGGATACTTAAACAGCTTTCCTGTACTGTCACTCTTTGTGACACTATAGTTAAAGCTGTATCTGTACACATCCTTATAGAAAAATCCTGTTCATCTTTTGGCTTTCAAAATTTACCTGAGGCTCAGGAAAAAAAGGTAACACAAACAGGCCACACACCAGGAGGAAATGCTTGCCAGCTTTCCAAATATCTGCGTAATTCTAAGTTGTCAAAAAACATTTTAAAAAGACTTATTGTTTTCATTCGCACAGTTAAAATACAAGCTTCATCTTAAGAGCCTCTTGAGCCATGGCAACAGTCCTTTGAGTAAAAGAAACACAGCACAAGTCAATCTAAAAATATAGCCAAATAATAGAGATAGATCCCTCAACAGTAACTGTTAAGCAGCTATTACTGGCTGTGAAAAATTATACATTCAGAAAACAGCTATTACATTTTACATACTAATAGTTACTTGACAAATCATTAACTCATACTTTCAGATGCTCTTCAGCATTCCTCAATATTTTAAAATGTTATTTGGTATTTATAAAAGAGAAGAAAACTCAGAAAATAAAAACCTAATTGTTTAAATCACTAAAGAAACATATGAAGTTTCTTACTTTTAAGAACAAAGGAATGATTCTTTGTAAAATTTCTTTATTTGCCATTGTCCATCACTTTCTCCCTTTCATTCTCTTGTAGGTCTCAAACCTACCTAAACCATATTAAAGCATGTGCATTCCCTCCCCTTGTTCTTAACATATTGAATCAGGGAAGGGGAATAGGGAAGTGTTAGTATGACACACACTCCCCCCCCCCCCCCCCCCAAAAAAAAAAAAAACAAACGACCAAATTAAAAAGGAATATTGTAATTACTTTATTCTATGCTGTATTAACAGAAACGTGGCTGTCTTCCACAGCTGAATATATGCTAAGGTGGCCCCTAGCATGATCAAGTCCGTCTTCAGTGATTCAGGCTGTACAAATAAGCACAGTATATGCCAATTTCCTTTCTGAATAAAGGAAAGTTGGGACTGTATCCCAATTCTAGTTCATAAAACTGTTCATAATTAAAATCAAGTGAGCATTTTCCCAGTAGCTTATGTAAACATCCCATCTAACAAATCACTCCACCTTGAATTCTCACCTCATTTTCTCACTGAGAAAGTGTGCACTGTCCAACAGAAGTTTACCATGAATTTTGTTTATATTAGCGTTGGCTTGCACTGCACCTCTAGATTTGGCAGCACTTCTACACAGAAATATACTGATGCATTATAAGCACAGATAAATACATCAAACCAAGCAGAAGTTCTATCTCTGCCACAACGTCAAGTAATACCTTTTCATGCACCGTCATGCAGCTGGCTGCATCCTTCTGGAGAATTTCAGTCACTCCATTAGAAAGCCGTTCATACTTCAGCTTAGGTTCTTCTTCACTCTCATCTTCCTAAATTTTTAAGAGTGTAAGGAAAAGGGAGCACGAGAAAAAAAACACAAAAGCATTTAGAAGTTTATTTTAAATAAAAACAAATTAAAAGATACCCCAAAACTATCACACAGCAACAGGCGAAGATGGATCACTATTATCTCTTAACAACAGCCATTACAATCAAAAGCCAAACTTTCACATTTTTATCATTGGAGGGGGCTTGGGTTGTGGTTTTTTGTTATTGATTTCTCTTTTTACTCCAAAGTTCTGGGTGCAAACAAAGACTGTATAGCAGCGCATCAATTCAGCTGTAAGAGGCACTTAGTTGATATCTAAAAAGCAGGAAAAAATGTACATGTGTACTTTGTTACATAAAGTTAGCCATTCCCAGTTTAGAAGAAAAATATAAAAGGGATGGATATGGAAAAACGGATGATGATAAAATAAAGTGTGCCACTGTAGCCACAATTAACTCTCAGCTGAAGCATGCAGGTTACAAGAAACTTTAAGACCTTTACAAGATGCTGCACCTCTGTAGGAACGATAGAGGCAAAATGCTGTGAACAAAAATAAAAAGAATCCACTAGGAATAAGTTAATTGTATAAAACG
This sequence comes from Fulmarus glacialis, assembly GCF_000690835.1. Lineage (NCBI taxonomy): Eukaryota > Metazoa > Chordata > Aves > Procellariiformes > Procellariidae > Fulmarus > Fulmarus glacialis. The sequence continues at coordinate 102,281 of NW_009220009.1, forward strand.
CATCAATGGGTTTACGTTTAAAAAAAAAAAAGAGTATAAATACGTTGTTGCAAAACTGTCTGGGAAAAGGATCTGGACACAGCGTATTCCTATGGATCGCCGTATCATCTGCACGTTAGGAACTTTTTCTGGTAAATACCGAACTTCCTCTCTTTTTCTTTTCAAGCATGTTAGGTATTATCACCCAATCACTACTTAGATGCAAAGAAAGATAATGCATCAAATGGCACAGAGTGAGGAGAAAGGAGACTGAGCTAAAAAACACAAGCAGCAAATTCATTGATCAAAGAACACCCAACATGTTTAGCTCTTAAGAAAAGAAAATCCAAGGTGCAAAATGGCTCTCTGGTCATAGGCATCTATCTGTAACAGATGGTCTACCGAAGTACAATGCCAAAGCGAGATTTAATAAGCTTCAGTAAGCCTCAGTTAATATTATACATGCACAGACATACACAAACCCATATATATCCCTTGGTCCTCACTGGCAAACAGTATACCTGCAATAATAGTCTCCTACACTCACTGTAAGTTCTAATGAACACACCAATGTTGAGTGTGTTTCCCACATAAAACATGTCTTTTGTCCCTAAGCAACCAGAATATACCAGTGCGGTGCTCTAGTAAAGGACCGCCTTTACTTCCCACCAACCACTGCTTTCCAATCCCTAGAATAGAAAATAAAAATGCACAGTGTCAGCCTATGGCAGAACTGTATTTGTGCAACATTTTCTTGTAGCTAATGATGTGAAAAATAAATTTGGAAGACAGACATGTTAACATGGTAATAAAACATATTTTGCTTAATCTGCCTTTGGAGTACTAAAGCCAGTCTTTCCCAAGTTAAATATTAAGGCCATTTACTACGCGTGCTACCATCACACACAGTAATATGTACATACCCTCATACAAAACACATAAAAGCCATACAGACCTATGGAAACATTCAATATTTAGCCCCATGCTTACATAAATACGCTGCAAAGAGAGGCCCTTTTAAAATGTTATTTGAGAGATTTATGACAGAATACAAATGAGATTAATATAGGGATGTCAGCAGTCCATGGTGTAGCAGTCTGAAGTGAGGTGTCAAAATGTCCACCAAGAAACAATTTTATTCAGTAAATCTTACACTGAACAAAGTTGTTACTAGACAGAATGACAATGTCAAATTACAGGGCTGTATATCAATCAGCCAAATTCCTTGTGCCTAGAGATCCTTAATAAATGACTACAGGGTTAGAGGGAGGAGGTAAAAGTCAAAGAAAGAAGCATACATGTGGTGGAAGGAGGGTGTAAGGAAGTATGCGTCCATTTTACAGCAATTAATACCTTACCACATTTTATACATTGCTTAAAAAGATTACACTTGAAATGCATGGGTAATCATTGAATAAATTCATAAAAGTAAAAATTGTACTCCAGTCATCCAGTTTTTATAAGATCCCACATGTTGCTAGAGTCTGGACATCAAATGTGCAACCAACGGGGAAAGTTAATTCTAGTCTCTGAGTAGTTTGCATAAAAGCATTCATCCATGGACCATTAGATAAAGTTACTGTAAATAAGTTTTGCCTGTCTTATTTATGAGTGAAAACTAAGTAATTTTTCCTGCACATGGATATACAAAAAAAATATATACTTTCAAAAGTCAGTGCACCGAAGCATTCTGCCAGGCTTCAAAAAAAGTAAATAAAATGATAACTTCAAATATTAGGCACGATGATGTACCCATTTCACGCTTTCTTGACAGGTATCTTTTATGCTAAGTAAAAGTCAAGCTAGAAGGTGAATTGAAACGGGGTGGGGGGACCTTGCTGTATACAAAACAAAATCAAAAAGGTGATTTGCAAAAATACTGCGTCAGATGCTACCTCATATATTAAATGCATTTGATGATCTCTTATTCAGAGTATCAGAGTTTAATAATTTTAAAGGTATTTTTCTATCAGGAAAAGCTTTTATGCAGTCTGAACTTCTAAAGCAAACACAAGCCAGTGTTAATAAAAAGCAAATCAATAATTTTTGTTAAATTTTAATAATCCTGAAAACCTACAAATAGGTAGCCTGAGTTGAGATGACAGTTAGCTGTGTTTCTATGACAACCTAGAGGAATAGTACAAGCCTTGACTTGCAGCAAAGCTAAGATATAAACAGAGTGACATTTACCCCATAGAAGAAAACTCACAGCTTTCCTTTTTTAAGGGGAGGGGGGAGGGGAGGGGGGGCAAGAATCAATTTCTCAACTAACATGGATTTTTACTAAGTGTATGGCACTTTTAATTAAAGAGAAGTCCTTTAAACCATCCTAGAGGATTCTAAACATTTGAAAAGAAATTTTATAGCACTGCTTCTTGTACCACCGCTTAATACTTCTTCTGTATTTTCTGCCTAAAAAAACCCAAAGCAAAACAAGCCCAACAACACTGAATTTTGAAATTCTTGTCAAATGTATTAAGAGAAAAAGAAATATATGGCAGCCTTAAATTCTGAAAGGGACGGAGACCCACAGAGCTGACAGGAGGAAGCTACCTTCGTGGTGTTGTAAAATAAATAATGACCATTTTTCAACCACAGGAATGCTAATTTGAAACTCATATTCCATTTAGTTTTCTACTTGCCTTTTACTGCTGAAGCTAGCAGTCAAATTGCTAAAAATATGCTTTAAAGAACCTCTAAAGAACAGGTATCCATAAACATTTCCTATTGAAAGCACATTTCCAATTGGATGAAATACTCTAAATTAACCAGTAAGACTAATACAAATCCCTTCCTACTAAGAGCTCTTTCATTTGTCACTGCTGATCTCCTGAACTGAAAACAAATTCCTCTTCCCACACCTAACACCTAGTAGGTCTGAAACTCACTACCAACTCTTCTTGTGGAGCAGATTTACAAAACTGAGGAGAGCTGCAAACGTGCAATAAGCTTTCGGAAGGCCAGTGCCACTGCGAGGGATGCTCATATGCCTTTCTGAATGCAGGTTTGGAACCTTCTTCAGATATTCTGCCCTGTCTTTCCCAGCTTTGCCTACAGGAACAACTGCGGTGGAATTGCAAGTAGAAAAAAAAAAAAATCTGAAATCAGTCCTCACAAAGAAAATTTCCAGAAGGAACCTGTGGGCAGTTCCCAGAGTTATTCCATTAGCCCACATTTGCTCCTGCAACAGAGGATCTGCCCACAGGACAGTCTGTCACATGAACTACATGCTCTACCGATTGCGGATACTCTAATTATGTTACGGGCACTGACAGCAAAGTGTCATCCTTCCTGCACAATTTGCCCTCAAAGTTTTTCAAAGCCTTTATGGAAATAAACGGTGCATACATTATAAAGCAAGTGCCCTTCCTCTTTGCTGCACATTTTCCGTCCAGTCCCAGCTAGAATTCCAATTAATATACGTGGCCATTACAGCCTCGTTTACACCTGCAAGTTTTGACCTTGCAAAGCATTTAAACTCAAATACAAATATACCTGAGGTCCATCACTCGAGCAATTTCAAAGGAGCTACACTCACACCCTACTGCAACAAGGCCCCAGTGTCACAGGCCTTCCTAAAAGGCCATGTCTTGAACAAAAAGACAAAACAAACAAAGAAAAAAACCACAGCTCATTTTCATTTTTTTCATGCTTTCTTTCAAGTTCACATCAATTTCAGAGATTATACGAAAAATGTTAAATTAGCTTGTTTCCTCCTAGCTTAAAGGCCGTTAAAAAAGCTCTGCCTCTCTGTATCCAAATAGTTAACGTTTAGGACACATTCTAAAATCTCATTTAAAAAATAATAAAAAAAAAGAAAACCCACTCTGCTGCCAAAGTGCAAACCCAATATTACTGCTAAAAAGTGAGAAGAGGCTACTTAGCAATTTGTGAGAGTAACTTTTTTTGACATTTAATACAGGCCAGATCTTTGGAAACCCACATTGAATCTACTATGAAATCAGCATTTTTATTTATTTAAACAGTCATCACTAATACGCAGAAGAAAAAAATAAACTAGTTAGAGCTCCAGAATTATTAGTTTACAAACAATGTGAAAATCTTCAGTAGAACCAAAGAAACCGAGTCCATTTATTTTGAGTTAAAATAAAGGTTCACAAGAACATCCTCAGTTATGCAAAAATGAATAAACACATCCTTAGTGCTCTGCGGGGGGCAGCTTCACTTATTACAGAAATTCAACAACAAATACAAAAAAAACCTGACATAAAAAGACCTCAAGCCCCAGAATGCAGTCTCCAGGGAGAATTACTTACTTCTCTTCTATATGTACAGAAGCACAAAGTGCAGCAAAAAACCCAGCAAACTCAGTTGCCAAGATCATGTATTACCCAAAGCATAACCATCTCCAACTGTTAATTTTTTTATGGAAATGATGTCTTAATCAGGGGCTCAGACTGGTTGTCTCAGTTTTGTTTCTGAGGGCCTTGTGGGACGGTGGACTGGGAAGGAACTTTCCTCTGCAAATCCACTAATTGACATGGGAGCAATGAGTACTTATCCAAGTGGCTGGTACCCTGCTAAGAAGTGGAATGGGTGACTTCTAACCACACTGCTGACAGATGCATCATCAGTGGGGATTTACACCACCCCCGTGGCCTCCAGGCCATCCGCAAACCCTTCTTATCACCAGCATTGCCTGGGAGGGCAGGACTGCACCAGGGAGGAGGCTGTGCAAACCTCAGTTTGGAGAAGGGGGCCCAAGCAGCACCTTACAAACTTTAGGATAACTGTCACAAGATTTCCATATAACCAAGTACTACCCGACAAAAGACACAGCTAAAATTTTTTTTTAACCTTCACCTCATTACCACACCTGGAAATTGTACCACATGGGTCGTAATGCCTCCTTTGGCCTGGTAAAGAAATGATGATTATTTTCAGTCTTTATCCTCTCCAGTTCAGATCCCAGACCTTTGTTAGGACCTGACTATCTCCCTTCATTCAGGGTCAAAAGATACTGAAGCACTGATTTATTAATGAACCTGACTTTAGGTTTGCTAAACCCCTCTCCCCAAATTCTTCAGAGAAAATACTCGCCTAACACCGAGTCCCTCAGACAAGCAGGTTCACTATTGCATTAATCTGTCATCTTTAGTTCTCTCTACCCAGATCATATTTAGGCTAAATGTGGCCCAGATAATCTGGTAATCCAGATGACCAGACACAAATCTCCATATTCCCAGTACCACTCCAGGAATATCCATGTGCATTATTTCTCACTTCCCGCTTTACCGTATTTCACACAAATACTTTTTCTAATAGCTGTATGCTAACACACTGAGACTTCCCATGTTTTTTGTACCTAAAGGCAGTAATTAGGCCTGACAAACTGTATAGTTTCTCCATCCTGGAAATATTGCTTCAGTTTAGACATCCTTGCTTAGCTAGGACAATGAGCAGTTTCTTCAGCCTGGTCTGGAGGGCAAGGCAAGATGCAGGCACAGCAATTCTTCACTGCAGCTCTGCAGGGCTGGGTCTGCTGATGGGGCTACTCTGGATTTTGGGATGCCAATGGAAAAGGAAACGAGTGACTGCTCGCCACAATGTTACATCAGATGGAGGTTGAAGGGGTGGCCTGCCTTCAGAGCACCCGTCAATCCTGCCTATAATCCAACTATCCAAAACCAACAGGTTAAGGCTCCCAGTGTAACACTTAATCTCCACTTCTAAGACTGCACAGTCCTGAACCCTCAGGAGCAAGAGGAAATATAACCTAGCCCTCCACTAGCCTCCCCCTTCCAAACCTGCTCTGCTTCGTCCCCTGGCAACCCTCAGATGGACCTTTGCTGATGCCCTAACTCCCCTCAAACGCTTCACCAAACCCTCCCAGCCTGGACTCCCACCCCAACCTCAACACCTCCCAGTGTGCCTGCCAGGACCCCCATTTTCTTACTCTTCAAAGCCATCACACCCTCCAGTGGAACCTCACTTCCAGCCAGGCAACCCTCATGGCAGAGCAGCTTTCCTATACAGAGTTTTTAATGACTGCTTACAGCCTGGCATGAAACAGCTGTTCACAAGACACCAGAACCCAGCATGAATAGCTCAGCAAATACACTAAATTTGGATCTAAGGAGAAGCAGAGCACAGCTCCCATCCCAGCAGCACACCCACACCAACTCACAGACACTCAGGGAGACAGAGATCAAGACTGACCACTGAGCAAAAGGATTCGTAAATGCAGACAATTACTGTCCTGTATTTCCACGTCCTCTTTCCATGCCTTAACAGCATAGATGTTCTACAAATACATGGAAGGAAAAAGCAATTTTATTTTACTAATTCAGGGTTCACACATGCAAGTGAACATACTGCCCATTTGCAATACATGGGAATATGGCTAGTGAATTAAAAAATTAAGCAAAAATTCTGCTACAAGTGAAAACATCACATGGGAGCAACACATGACATAACACATGCAGGAGGATTAATATTCTTAAAACAGTTTTAGAAAATATTAAAAGGCAAGTTGTAACAAATTGCTAATGTCTGTTGATGAATTTAAGGAAGTAACATCATAATGTTGCAACACAGTTTGGAGATCCCTTCAACTTCCATCTCAGATCATGTTTTAAAGTCTCTGTATTATTTGGTAATAACATTGAATAGGTTTTTTGTTTTATTTTTTGAGAACACAAAAATGAAGAAAAACTCCTAATCTTTATCTACTAAACGGCTTATCATGCTCATAATTTTAAGTATGACAACACCTTGGTTATACCTGTGATGGAGTAAATCGGCCTTCTCCCCCTCTTCCTTGTTATATTCCTATTTAATAGTCACAAAACAGTCTTCATAAATCCCACTCTTACCTTATGATTGCAGGCATCAGATTATCTATCACTCATACTTTAAAGATGAGAGGTAAAAGCTTTGAACCCCATATATTAAACTGGAATTGGTGTATCATCTATTTGATATAAGAAGGTATCAAAGAATATTTTTGGACATTTGTCCACTTCCCTCTACCCCAAAAGCAAACCTGCTTTTTGTTTCCCGACAGCAACTTTGAGTAACCTGACCTGCATTGTGCATGCGTGACAGCAGCATCTTACTCTTCCTCAGCACCATTTGGAAAGCTCACCCTACTTGAAGATGATGACCAGTTCTGGCCAGAAATGGTGGGAGGAGGAAGGTTTGCCTTTGGAAAGTTTTAGAAGTCAAATTTGTCAAAAGAAGTAAATTACTGAGGCAGGCAAAAAGGCCATATCACTATCTTTGTAAAAGACATAGTTATTTACTCAAATTTCTTCCACTGTAATATCTGACTTCTTCATGTTTGCCTCTGACACTGCCATTTTTGAAGGAAACCGCCCACAGGACAACCTGTTGCCCACCATTCTGATATGGGAGTTAGAAAAACCCCTAGCCCAACTCAGGTTTCTTCTCACAACAACTGGAACCTAAACACTGGTTTTGAAAAATAATTTAAAGAATCCCTATTTCTGATAAGAATAGCTGGAAACTCAGAACACAAAGATTTGCCAGAATTTATGTTTTCATTGTTGCAAAAATAGTAGTGGATTGTTACTTTGTATAATCAAGAAACACATAAAGTGCAATTTAAAAGTCCATTCCATCCTTAAAACTGTAACACCTCAAAGTCATGTATTAAAGATCTTCAAGTAGATCTGGCCATATTTGCTTTCTAAAGAAGAGTCCTGTGTTCTAAAATGATGCAAACACCACACCTTCCCTGCTGCCCATTTCTAGGTCTTACCCTGTCTTCTTTTATAAGAAAAAACAAATCCAAAAGCAAACCAGAAGAAAGCACTCCGTCCTCCGCAGTTTTCGCAGATATATCCACTTGTGCTGAAGAAACAAGTGACACAGAGCAAACAAGGAGAATTACAGTAGAAGAATACATAACTATTGCAAAGTGCAGATTCATCATTACTGTTTCTCCATCCCTAGGATACGGTTTCCAGACTTCTCTTCCTGTCTCAATGATAAAGGGACTACCTATGCTATTTTCAGGATTAGGATCCTGACTCAATTTCTCTCAATGCAATCAAATCTCTAACGCTAAAGGGATGCCAAGAAAAACTCAGACTAAGGCCTTTAATCTTCAAAAGCCCAGTTTGCTAGGTAGTGCACAATTTTATTGCAAGTTGTTGTTTTATTTACTGTGCTGAATTTAAATATTGACCACTTTACCAGACCCTCTGGAGACTAAAACTTACTGAGAGAACATAAATCTCTTTTCCTCCATTACTTAAATAAAAAGTTTGTTCCTACAAGAAAATTTTAACAAAGCAGAAAAAATAAATTAGTTGGTTTAAGAATGAGAATAACAAAGAGCATTTTATCTTGAAGTCACTGGTTCAAAACCAGGTAAAGCAACAGTGAGTAACAGCTAGAAACATCTCTGGTCTTGTTTATTAGCCTGCTTAGCCAAAATTTGGGGGGGGGGGGAAAGAAAGGGAAAAAAAAGAAAAGGAAAAAAAAAAAAGAAAAAATCTCCCAAACAATTTCCTATAAAAAGAGAGCCATATTATAAAATTACTGATCTCAAGTGACAACCTGGGTAGTAACTTCAACAAGGATGCAAATTACTGAGGCAGGCACAGAGGACATATCACTACCTTTGTAAAAGACCTGATTATTTACTCAAGTTTTGTAGAACACTTGCAGGACAGTGTGGAAGAGCACAGCTGCTCTATTTTGAACTCTATATAAACCCAGGCTTTGTGAGAATTAGTATAATTTGGAATAAATGTTACAATCATTTGGAATAAATACTAAAAACCTATTCAAGTTTCCAACCTGTAGGAGAATTAGTTTCTATTCTGCAACTATTGCTACACGAAACAACAAAAGGCATGAAGACTGAAATTTCTAAACCATGAAAACACGTCTGTGACTTACGCTGCTAAAAATATTTTCCCCTGATTCTATGGTGAAAATACAATAATGTTAGCTCAGTGAAGGAAGTGAAGTGAATAACCTCCCATGCAATTCCTTTATGATTCCTCATAAGGCAAATCACCAATACTTTCCCAGTATCTGGCTGTAAAATTGGCAAATACAGATTAGAATGGTAAAATTTCACACAGCAGTTTTCTGTTCTCCCCATGCATTTTCTGCAGGGATTTATCTAATACCTTGACCTCTTTGGGAAAATGCAGATACACACCAGGAGCAAGGAATTAAGATGATATGGCTGCCTGTGAATATGTATCAAAATGGGCTGCATTCACAGTATGAAATGACAAATAGTCGAAAGGCAAAGCAGAGAGCATTTTATTTCTTTGCAAAACTGTTGTGGTATACAGAATGTCACGCTATATTTGCGGAACACCAAGTGAAGATTCACTCCTACAGGTTTGAGGGAGCTGGGCACCAGCCAAGTTGTGAAGCAGAAGTAACACACAGATGACATACTGCACATGAGCAATCATCATAAATGGCATGTTAAAAAAATAGTAAAAAGTCCATATAGTACAATTTGGTTTGACTTCAATTCCCATCAATTTATTTTATTTTACTGGTAGTTTTGTGCATGGCAAAGAACACCTGAAAACTTTCAAATCCATTTCAGTGTTCAAAAGCACAGGATCAGTCCATCCACATCAAGTGCACCATACAGAGGCAGCACAGGATAGGCTGTTTTATCTTCCACGTCCAAATCCAATTCCAACACTGAAAAATCCAAACACAGTTCAAATCTCAATGAAACTATACATTTCTACTTGTATTTTTCCTTTTGCTGAGTAAGGAACTTGGGCAAACATTTGTTTCCCCCATGAACACTACTCAAGCAGCCCGGTTGCCACCTTGTGATGTACTGCATATGAAAACTGTACAGTGCAGTTTTGGGAACAGTAGTTTTTAAAGTTCACCCGCTCACCACAGTGGAAGAGCTAGATGGTAAATAGACGAATCTCCCTGCTACTTTCCTTCTTCCAGCCCAGAGTGTTATTCCACGCAGATGAATACATTTAGTATTTTGGAAAGCCACATCTGCGTACTCTGTTAACACACTAGCTTTGCAATTGCATTTAATTTATGTAGCACGTACAGCAGCATTTTTACTTTTTATGTATTCCACAACACACAGATAGAACAGGCACTTCTGATTAATATTAATAGCTCATTAAATGAAGTATCTAATTTTCACTCAAAACCAGAAGATATTAAAAGAATATAGCAATAATCCATTTTTCCTGCAAGTCAATCCTCTAACGATGTATATTATAATGTTAGTTACCAGTCACTGCAAACTTGTTTTTCAAATTAATGTATAAAAAGATTCCATTTAAACTTCAATAAATAATTTACTATGCTCATCCTACTGACTCAAATTGATAAATTATTTGCATGATACATTTTCTCATTAATAAGGAGGAGAACTTTCTATTTGGAATTTATATCTCTTTTCCTTCCATTCTCTCCATTTAGAAGGCCAATTTCACTTAAAGCCATGCAGGGGGAAGCAATCCCTCTTCAGATTGGTCAGCTATGTGAAACAGAATATGCTTTTTGAGCATTTTTCTCCCATTTTTATATTTTTAAAACAACTGGAAGAGAAAAATGGCAACCTAGTGTAGAGCTGTTCAATAATAAGGAAAAGAGGCATGATGAAAAGAAGTACTTTGCCAAAGGTCATACAGGAGACAAAAAAAAAGGCAAGGACTGAGGTACAGTAGCAAAATCTACTTTTCAGCCATCTATTTTTTGTTGCAACGGTGATGCCCCTTCAAAAGCTACTAGCCACAGAAGAGCTCACTTCTTCCAGCTCAATGCTCCACACTCCATGTTAAGAGAACATTTTGATGGAAACAGAGTATGACAAGGAGCCTTTTTTACCAGATGCTTTATTTACTTGAAATGATTTAATTGCTTTGACCTAATCCAGACCTAACCTACAAGGCTAAGATCTGGAGTGCACTGAAAAGGAAAAGAAAACATCAAGGCTTTTTAGTTGCCTCTTTTTAAGGCTTACATGTTTCCTAACTGTGTTCTTGCTCTGATCAGTTTTCAAAACCTTAAAGAACAAAACCACTATCAATTTCAGTGATAAAAGTGTATCAGTGAGGGATATTTCTAAACCACAATAAATTGTTTGAGCACTAGGTTAACCAAGAATTTCTACAATACTTTCCTCTGTACAAACTCTCACAGAATTTATTAATATAGTGTTTAAATAACTAAAAGAATAAACTAAATGAACAAACATATCCCTTTCACAGGGTACCAGTGATCAAAGATCAGAAAACAGGCCCAAAAAAATGAAGACCAGGAGATATAAAAACGGAAGTGCTAGAATGGAAACATACGCAAACACTGATGACTAACACACAAAAGCACGTAGTAAAAAAACAGCAATGCAAATATTAATGCAACTTTTTTTTAAAAAAAAATATTTTTAGTAAGTTTTTGCAAAAAATGAACACCTGTACCCACCTGCCTGTTTTTTTTTTTGGTTATTTCCTTTAACAGGCCAACAATACAAAACAAAAAATTTACCCTGCATGCAGCACCTACAAAAAAAAAAAAAATCAGTGAAACTCCTTACATAATCTCAGGATCATTTCAGGGGACATAGCACTCATTTTGATTCCAGTGACACTTGTTCTTGAAAAGGTGGTCCCTGTAAAGAAGATATGTACTGGACCAGGGCAATCCGCCCATAGGCCCAGCAGTAAATTAGAAAGGAGCAGAAAACTTTAACAAATAACTAACCAAATTCCAGGATGATAACTTAGCTTTGATTCCTTTATCAAGTAGGAAGATTCTGTTTTTTGATACATCATTATTTTAATTTTAACAGTACCTCACACTCAAAAATAGGGTTTGAAACCCTCTCTTTACTTCTCACAGGTAGGAAACTATTGCTCCATTTTATGGGGGGGCGGGGCGCGGGGGAGGCACGCAGGCAAGAAAGAGGCAGAGCATAATTAACCTGTACATGAAGTCTGAGGTTGAGACAGAAGCTGTAGGTCCTGGGACCCCAAGGCACGGTTCCAAACATTCTTCTGCTACATGCAAGTTACCTGAAATAACTGTTACTAACTTACGCAGACCCGCAGTTTTCCAGGATGCTATATACGCTTTTATCAGTACAAATTAAGTATCAATGGCAATGTTTTGTGTGCTACATATACAGTGAAAACACAAGTAACATTCATCTGACCTCACAAGATTTCATAGTGTAACATAATGAGTGGTGACTCTGCCATACTGTGCAACTACAACACACTGTAAATAAACACACTCTATAGCAATACAGTGCAGAGCAGCATGGAGGTTCAGGGAGACTCAAGCTGACTCTTTAATAAGCTTTCTTTTGAATTAAGAGATACAAACCCAGTTCCTCTCTTTATAGAATGCAAGTGATTCATGGGTACATTTCGCAATACATGCTGTTGTGCGTGCTACTGTACTCTAGTTATCCCTTGTTTTCAACTAAAGATCACTTGTTTTAAATTAAAATAAAAATTTGTTTAAATCACTCCACAACAGTCCATTATGTAATATAACAGGATTCTCTCATTAAAAGCAAAACTTTCAAAGACAAAACTACAAGCTGAGCAGCAGCATCAACTCAAATGCAAGAAAAATATCATTGTGCATCTCACCTTACCACCATGTTGCACTGCTACTGAAGAACGTTTAACTATTTACTTATACATTTATTAGCATCATCTTTGCTAATTGGCTGGCAAAATATAAGTATCTGCCTGACAGAAAACAGCTCAACTGAGAAAAGTAAGATTTTGCAGAAACAGATATATCACAAGGAAGAAAATTAATTTGAAAACAGAAATTCACATTTAGGCTGTACATAATTTATGCAGACTTTTTTCCTCCACAGTTTACAAACAGCCAAAAGTCAGATTACTTTGTTGTCTATTTTTAAGATCTCATCAAATATGACAGTCCAAACATGTAGCTCCAGATGCTGTAAAATAAAATTAAATAAGCCAATGAAACCACACCGTACTAGGACTTTTCAGCCAAACAAACCTGCTCAGGCTCAGCCCCAAATGTAGCATATTTGTAGGTTTGGGTGAAGTAAAGCAAATATACTTCACAAGCACAATTAAAAAAAACAAAACCAAACAACCAAAACCAGAAGATACAAAAAAGAAAAGAATTGTGCTTCAAGACTGCAGTAGAATTACTTAGCAAACCAAGTAGCTTTTTCTCTTGAGAAGTAAAAGACTGTGTTAGATATACTGTTTCCTCATTATATCATGGTAAAATATATAGCAGTCTGTCTATAAGAAAAGAAAAAGCTTGTAATACCCAATATCATATATAAGGATATGAAATAAAAGTGTAAGTTGTACGTAGTTACCAGGAATGATCTATTACATTTCTACAAACGCTGACACAAGTAACTACCACTATCTCCACACTGAAAGGTCTGCTTAACATCTGAGCACATGCACCGTCTCTGCTAATTAACACCTCTGAATTTTACACATTCTGATTTAAGCAGCTGAAAAGTATTAAACACTTAAGCAGCCTTAGGATCTCAATTTCCTGGGAAGCAAGAGTTGGAACCAAACTTACAATGAAGGGCTCTTAGCTGACGTACATTCAGGACAGACAATTTTTGCAGACTCCCACATTTGAGACCTATTATAAAGCTCTACCACCAAGTCTGTGCAAATAAGCATCCTGGCATTTATTAAAGAGCCTGTCATTCAAAACAAACCAAGCAGGTAGCAAGTTAGAATTAGCATCTTATTTACTAGGAGCTACTAAAGGAATGATGCTAAAAGAGTTGCTGCACAAAAGGGAACCACCGTCTGTTTGATTCTTTATTAAGATAATGGCACAGCAGTGTAAAAAATACGGGGGGAATTTTGTTTACACATCCAGTTCAGACAGGGACATCATTTAATCAAAAACAGGAATTTAAAAATTACCTTCTTCCACAATAGAAAATAATTCTATAGTATAACTTGGATATGTGTCATGTGCCCTCTGAAACCAATAGTAATAATTTTTAATTTTATAGGAAGAATTTAAATTAAGTGCAAGACCAATTGTATATGCAAAAATCTTTATTACTATGATGATAAGATGTCTACAAAGCCCACACCATAAATACTATATTTTTTCATGTGTAAAACAGGACACAGGCTGCAAGGATTAGAGTGTCAGATTCTAGTACTGCCACCATAATTATTCAACTATGAGCCACCCAAAAGAAATCATACAACTTTATGATCGCAAGAGCTAAGAGTGAAGCCATCAGCTCAGTCTTATCTCTGACTATATTTCAAATAATACAAACAAGCACTGACAACATTTAGACATTGTGATTCTACCACCATTTTTGGGTTTTATCTGAATGATCATTAAAAATAGTCTAATGAGTGATGTAAACACTAAGATTGTGAAAATTTTTCACTACTTCCTTTAAGTACATGGTTTCAAAGTTTCACTTCATCAGCTACTTGTGTAGTGTCAAGACACTACAGACTGGACTTACTATTCAAAGACAACTCATGGAAAGCATTTTCATAGGCATTAGAATGACAATTGGATTGTTCTTTAGATCCAACATCTACATTCTCAGTATGAAAATTTCCTTTTCACTTCTCTATACATGTGAAATTAACATTAAAAATAGACATCAACTTTAACAAAGGTCTTGTTGAAATTGTATGACTTTCAATTTTTTGAAAGCTGCATGATGCCTCGTTTTACTTAAGGTAAAAACAAACAAAAGCCCAACAACCTAGCAACCCATTTATGATTAATTCTGCTGTAAATACTTATTTGCTATGGGCTGAAATGTTGAAAGGCCATTAAAAAGGCCACTAAAACAAGCTCTCACTTGCAATAGGCTTTAAAGGAAAAAAAAAAAAAGCCTGGGCAGGTAAGTATTGGTGTTCACGATGCTGTGAATGTCAACCCTTAAGAGGATTACTATTCTACTAAATACTGAGTCGTTGCACAGTCACTGTCTGTGTGTGCTTCACATCACAAAGCAACATCCAGAATGAAACCATTTTACACTGGGCAAACAGTCCAGGTGGCTGTTCCACATAGCAACATTAAAGGGCCAAAGAAATCCCTGCTTCTCACAGTGCCACTGCAGATAGCTACTCATGAAAGGCAGAGGGAAAAAAACTATCCCACAAGAAACAAAGCCACCATCCTCTGCAAAAAGATTTTTTCAAAATCCACCACTGCAGTTTCTGCAGTAGCCACCGTCTTGGAAATCAGGATTTCTGCCTGGTTAGTGCTTAAACCCAGATCCCAAGCATGAAGATTTGTCCCTAGGTAAAGAATAGAAAATCTTCCTAACAGCAAGTCCATTAAAGTTTTGGAAGTCTAGGAGCCACTTTCATTTAGATACATAATGGCTGAAAACACTTTGTCAAGGTAATACCCTGCTCTGTATCATCTGTCCTTGCTGGTGGCCACAACTGAAGCTGCTCAACCACCCTTATTTCTTCCTTCCTGTAGCCATCCTAGACCACACTAAAGTCAAGTATCTCTTTCCAGATCTCTTATGTTTCCTTCAATGATGGCAGGTTTGGAGATAGTACACTTTGTTTGGGGACAAATTCTTGATCCCTCTGTAGCTCCCTTTCTCTCCTCACCTCTGGACCACTTTTTCCAGCACCTACAGCAGGGTAGGCAGACCTCTCCAGAACATGAGACAATTTATGACAAAATGTCATCTCAAGCACAGAAATGACCATGACTAAATGTAGACCACGAAGTTACTTAATAACACAGGAATTACTTGAATGTAGTATTACTGCATACATAATTATACTGACAATTAAATTTTCATTTGATCAAAACAGAAGTGCATCCACGTGAATTTGTCTCAACATAAGTCATTTTACTATAATGGGGGGATTGTGTATTTTTTTGATATATAAAGAAGCTTCTAATAGCAAATCACAGCTCCTTTTTAATAATTTAAGCCCAGCTTAACATTCCTTGCTATATAATACCAGCAAAGCTTCTAAAAACAACCAGTGAGGTAGTATTTTTCCCTCCATACTGACAAAGAACTAGCACTGACACAGATTCAAGTATGAAGCATTTTAAGCAGGCTTACCTCAGATTCATCTGTTGATTCCTCATTAGACCTGCTTTCCTGAAAACGACACAAAGAACAAAGGGAAAATTAGCTAAGCACATACATAACTGAACAGCATTACCCCTTCTAAAGTACTTTTTTAAGCTTTATTAAGAGACAGAAGACAAAGTGGAAGCAACTCAAAGTTCAGAGTTTCCATCCTTTCCATTCATACCCAACTTGTGCTTGCACTTGCAATCTAGGACCACGCTGGCACTCAGTGGCACTAGTTGACTGTGATAGTATTGTCAGTTACCCTAAAAGAGAGAGCAATTGGATCATTTGAGAATTTCTCCCTGTGAGAGTTTCCCTCCTTCCAGAAGCAGTAGCAAGTTTTGCAAAGCAACTGCCCATGTCTTGACTTGCAAGGCAGAATAGCATTCTCAAGTTATCCACAAACTTTGGTA
Source organism: Fulmarus glacialis (assembly GCF_000690835.1). Taxonomy (NCBI): domain Eukaryota; kingdom Metazoa; phylum Chordata; class Aves; order Procellariiformes; family Procellariidae; genus Fulmarus; species Fulmarus glacialis. Next base: position 118,751 of record NW_009220009.1, read on the forward strand.
TTCAACTATTCAGTAGTTAATATAGACTTATTTTAAACTTAAATAATTCCAAACCATTGTCCATAGAAAACCAGCATTTAATTACTTTCTCGTTCCCATCCCATATCAATGCAAGCCATGTGGCTACCTCTTGCCTTTGAAGCAACTGTACCTTTAAAACATCTCTCTCTGGCAAGACAATGATTCTTACTGTCCTACAAAAAAAATTTTGTAAGTCAACTCCTGCTAATCTCTCACCTGTCGACTGCAAAAATCTGCTGATGCAATGCCTCCTCAAAGAGATCAGCAAAATGAAGATTTACTTAACGTATTTATTGTTATCAATAGCAATAAAAGGTTACAACTAATACGCTGACAGTGAATGTAAGCATTTTAACAACAAAATATGATATAAACAAAGAACGAGCAAGAGAGAAGGTAGCATTTCAAATCTTATGAAGTAGTATTTGGACAGTAAGACAAATAGGTACAGAATTTCACCAGAGAAGGCAAAAAAAGAGAGTTACCAACAGCTTAAAAAGAAATGGAAAGGGAAGAAAATTTAATGCACTGACAACCAGTGTCATTTTTAATTCGTCACATTTATTTATCTTCTGTGTTTATAAAATGCACTGATTGTGACCTCTAGGCAAAAAGCAAATGCCTCCTTTGCATTAGTGGAGGTTTACCTTTAGTGACCATAGTGACCATCACAACAGACTAGAGATAGAGATGGGGGAGAAGAAAAGCAGCATTTCTGCTTGCTACTTGAAACTCAGTGCAAGGTGTTAGCATGATTACTGCCATCAGTTTCCTCCATTTTACTTACTACAGCCAAGTCCACCTGTGGAACACACATCCTATACCTGTGTTGTCTATATTCATGACATGAGTTAGGAAATTGCAAGTAGAAAGAACATGGGAGTCAAGGGAAGATGAAGAGGGAGTAAAATCCTGGCATCCTTTCAAGCTTAGGTTTGACTTTGCAAGTACAACTGTTTGTCCGTCAGTCTCACGGGCTCTACTCACAAGATGCAGTTATCTTTCAGGAAATAACAATTTGTTACATATAATCATTTTGCATCTTAAATTCTACTTAACAATAACCAAATGAGGACAGAACTAAAATATTGTGGTGTAACACTATCAGCCTACTGGACAAGCTAGAGCAACACAGGAAGTCCAGTGCAAAATATCACCAGATTCCCAATAAAAAAACCTGCCTTTCTCTCCTGAATACCAAGAGTTGCCTACTCAGCTCCTTTGTAAATCAAAACTACTAGCACTACCATTTTGGTATTTTGATACAACTCACATAATTTGTATCAACAGGAGAATTTATTTAAAAAAAAAAAGAAAATCTGTTCTCCCAAACAAAATAAGCAATTACAGCAAGTGACATTTTTGCTGGTACATGAGTCTTTCTAGTGCAGCTACACCACTTACATTTTTTCTTCCCCCATGGTTCTAATTGCTTTGGCTATTCAGGAGAACACAAATGTAGGGA
>NW_009220009.1:120256-122008 GCF_000690835.1 Fulmarus glacialis
TGATTTGGGACATGTACCCTGGTATCCCTACTGTACTCACAAGCACTGCAACTGCAGCTACTAAATTTCATAAACGGCATACAAATTCAGGCAAATGCTTCATGGCCTTTATGTTTTACTGCAGAAAATAACATGCAAAAATTCAAAGGGAGTCTTGGCCTAGGAAAGAAATGCAGAAACTGTATTTGTTCCTTGAGAAGAACTTAGCTGAAGGTGCTTAGAACTGACACTTACCTACTAACTCACTTTGCTAGCAACTTACTATAAAAAGCTTTCTGCCTGAGTTCTCCCACTCGCACAGGCAAACTGGAAGAGCAAACTGCAGTTATGACTGCCCTGGGGTTTTGTTAGGTTCCTCTCCCCTCCCTCCGAATGTATGAGCCAAGAGAATTATCCCCCACTTCTACGTTTTAGTAGCCTCGTAACTGTGAAAAGGAAATCCCTCAACAGGGATTTGTAGACGACCAGAATCCCAAATCATGTAGGAATAGCTGCCATTGGTAGGTCTCAGACTCTAGGGGAAAATCAGTAGTACACTTCAGCCAGGTGGCAAATGCTGTTGCTCAAGTAGCCTTAAAACAGAGAAAGGGAACAAGGATGAGGAAGCTACAGAAATGTGAAGTAATCTCTCACCATTATAATCTCTCACTTAGCAGATCCAAAATAACTTCTCAATAAAGTCTTAAACTGGCTTTCCAACATGATGGACATAGGGTTTTCCCTGTCCTGCCTTTACAAACATGAGATGTTACCCACTATATGTTTAGGCCCATAACTTAAAGCCGCTGGGAGGAGAAAACCATGAAACTTGAGTTTCAAAGAAACTGTACCACCACTCACCTACATGCACAACATACAAATCCTTTTCAGCATGGGTGTACATGCTCCTCACAGGAAATAAACAGAAACGAATACGGTAACTTTCCTATCATAGTCCAAAGAGAGCCAGACATAGGCTGTTTTAATCTCTTACATTACTAGAGAAGGTAAGAAGACTCGTCAGAGTTGGTTTTATCCTGAGAACCCTTTCAAATGCTGCCACAGTTAAAAACGCACCAAAGCAGGGGATGAAGCCTCCCCCAAAGAAGCCAGCCCCTCCCAACAAAACCCCTGACAGCTGGGAAGGTGGAAACCAGATGCCAATCTCCAATTAAGATCAAGTCCCTTGAGGTAATTCTAAGGCTCTCCCACTTTAGGCATGCCAGACAGACAAACACCACACAGCTTAGCTGTGTGTCAAAGTCCTGGCTCAGCAAAGAAACATTGAGAAAGTATTTGAAAGGACTGGGAACGTCACTTCTTGTTTTTATTTTATCTTTTTCTCGGGCAGGAGTGGTCTAGGCAGGGGGACCTTTAGGAGGACACCCACTTTAGAGAACCACGGGTCGCAAGCACCAAACTCCCCAAATTTTGTCACAGAAGAAAAGCCCCCTGTTGAGATGAACTTGCTTACGTCTTCTGCGCCCCTTGGTAAAGGACAGCTTCTCAACGATTTCAGACGGACCCTTCAGCTCTTTAATCTTGGCTCTACAGCGGTGCCAGCTGCATTTCTGAACCCCTCCCGTTCGCCCAGCCCCACCGCATCGGGTGTTATCTAAGAAGCGGAGCCCTTCACGACTTGCGCCGCCTCCCCTGGCCGTCTATCAGGTTTTTTTTAGACAAAACCCGATCGGCAGCCTCGGGCAGCCCCGTCCGCGCAGCGCAGCGGGGGACAGGAAGGCTCGCACCGCCGCCTCCATCTCCTCCTCTCCT
>NW_009220010.1:0-5299 GCF_000690835.1 Fulmarus glacialis
TCCTCCCGATTCTCCCCCCCATCCCACTGTGGGGAGGGAGTGAGCGAGCTGTGTGGTGTTCAGCTGCTGCCGGGTTAAATTACAAGAAGAGCTATTGTGTATTCGAGACCTCAGGCAAGGTTCAGAGTTTAAGATGAGCATTTTGATGTGATCATATATGAAATGCAGGTGGAGTCAGCTTAATTTAACATTCATTAAGTCAACAAAATGCAGGTGGATGTTTTCTTAAATATTACTTCATAGGGCTGAAGGTCCCAGGGCATAATGCATTAATCATAATAAAATTTTCTTGCATCAGTGTAGATATTTTTGCTTAACAGGCTGTCCTGGAACTCTACGGTACAAACCATGTTCAGTATGATCGTTACCTGCTACTGGTTTGCATCAGCAGTATATGGCAATGATGCTCAACCTATGATGCATATAAGGTTTAGGTATCCAGTCAGGATAGTTCATTCATGCTGTAATAAAGCTCTGTCCCCTCCAAGGGCCACAGTGAATGAAGATGTTGGAGAATAGCCCTGAGTTGCTCTGGCAAGAGCAATATAATGTAGACTTTGGGAGCCAACGGGGAAAGAACTTACGTGTGCTTACGTGCTGTGTAATACAGTATGCAAGAAGCCCAGTTCTTCTGAGATATTCATGCACAAATTAACTGTAGTGTGGTAGATCTTGTCATATAGTTATAATGCAGCAAATGGCCTTCTCAGCTTGTTTGGCAGGAAAGATTTGCTGCAAAGCATTTTGTTATAAAATATCAAGTTTTAAACTGCATGATAGTGAAGCAAAATATGGTAACCTTATGTAATGGCATACAAAACTATCCTCTTCGGCATAAAAAACATAAGAGATCTTTATCACTTGTGACTAGGTTCATTTTTGCATAATACTGTATATACTAATAGGAACTAGGCTATGTGCTTGGTTAGCTAGAATGAGAGCCATCATTAACCTGCTGTTCAAAAGACCTGGAGGAAATGTACAGAAGAAAATAGACTTTGATTCATAAATTTTGGGTGCACAGAGTGTTTGAAATATGTTTTGCTAATTCATCAGCATCTTTTGAAAATTTTTAAGTGGATGGTAGCAGCTGTGAAGGGCCATCATCTTGGTGCCTGCGGTTACTGCACCTCCCACGTGTTTTAGCGATTGGGCTGTTTCTCATCTCATGTTTCACTGACCTCTGCTTAACAGGTCTCTAGCGCAGAGACTACTAGAAAGAATGAAGTGTAAATTAACTTGCTCTTGAACCTACAAGGTGGCAAGATAGTTTGTTGACAGACCTCAGTTTTTATCTGCCTGAGAATTTCCATTGTTTTGGCAAATTTGTTATACACCTTCTAATAAAGATGTGAGCCCCTGGATACGTTGCTGAGAAAAAGATCACATTAATATGCTATACTGTCCAGGCCTATTGTGTTTTGGTGATCATAAATCCTGGGCTTTAGTAGTGAGGGGACTTTTTTTTGAATGAATGAATGCTGTTTTGTATAATAACAGTTGTAAATGAAAATAATTTCTGTTTTTTTACAGGTTCAGCATAGATGAAGGCCAGACTTGGAGTACACATAATTTTACCAGCACTTCAGTCTTCGTAGATGGATTACTTAGTGAACCTGGAGATGAGACACTGGTCATGACGTAAGTTTCTGGTTTCATCTCTTTTTTCAGGGTACTCTCTGCTTATGCACTTGAGCATATTTTTAATTGTGGATGTTTGAGATAGTCCTTGAGTCAGTGGCTTTTGCTTCTTGCAGTCATACAGACTCTTACACTGATGTCCAAACAGCCCTAGTATGCAACCTGTCTTTGAAATTATCTGAGTGCAGTATTTCAGATTGTAAAGATGAAGTGTTGTGTTCATATGAAATTTCACAAAGTTACCACCAGGGAGAGTGGATTAATAGGACTGCAAATACAAATCTGAGAAACTTAGGTAAAAAAATAACTATTATTTCCTGCATTTTTCTGCTTTCTTTCAGATTCTTAGGCAGACTTAAAAAATGCTAAATATCTATCCCTTCTTCTTGTGAAAATTGTCTTCACAGTGTAAACAACTATGTTGTTGTCCTAGTAACTAGCATTGCAGTACTTTGTGTAACTGAACACTGTGCTAACAAATACACATTTTAATTCTGTGCAGTGACTGAGGCAGATGCTGTCAGTAGAGTTAAAAATAACCAAATTCTGCAGCTCAGGCTCCTGTTTATCTTTTTCAAAAGGGCCAGGGACATCTGGATCTGAGCTGCAGGTTTTGCTCTGTCTCTGGGATAAGTGTGTCTGAGACTAAAAAACACCTCTCCAATGAGAGAGAAAGGCACATGCTGACTGCAGCAGGAAAGGGGAATGCGCTCAGAGATGTGCAGGTTGTTACGTGTGCTCCTATCAGAACAGCTTGTGTGATCCTTTATATTGGAGCTCAGTGTGTTCATGACAAGCTTTTTCTCCTAGGAGTTACAAATAGAGCTGCCTTTGATGTGTACCAATAGCATTTTCCCCAGGAAAAAAAAATAGCCCAGTGTGGAGTTGTGTAAAGGATCCTCAGCAGAACAGAAATCCTGCCCAATGTACTTAAAAGCATTGCGCCAAGTTCATAACACTGTACTGCGCAGGAGTGAAATTGGTCTGCTAGTTCTTTCTTCCATTCTCCACTGTCCCGTTTATCCTCTGTTATACATATATGACCTAAGAACAACAGTATTTCTCCACCATCTTCCCCTTCTCTCAAGCATAGCGTTTTTTGATGGTATAATATATGCCAAACGGAGATACTTATGCCTCTGAATGAAGGATTTCCATTGATTTCAGTGGAAGTAGAGGGATCAAAAGCTTATCCTAAACTGTACTTACTGGCAGCTAAAATGATGTGTGATGACTATATGCTCTGTGGGGTTTTTTATTATTAAGTATCATTAAAACCAGTCATTTTGTGAAGATGTACTTAAATATCTGGCTGAATAGGCTAAAGAGCTCATGTAAAATGATACCTTTTTGAAATCATCCATCTGAAATATATAAAACTGTAGCTAGATTTGGTACATGAGCCCAGATTGACAAAAAAGCAGCATGTGACTTGTATGTTTCTAAGAGCGGAAGAAGAGTCTAACTCCAGCATCTCAGTGTTGTAGATGAGATGCGTTGTAGGATCTTACTTTGCAGCTAGTTCTACTGAACGTGGAGGACATCAGCTACTTACTGTCACAAACTGGCCCTGAAAAGACTTGCAGCCTTCCTACCAGACTCTAAAGATAATGTGAAGAATAAACTTACAAAATGTATTTCCTTGTTGTCATTATATCAGCTTCCATGTCTCTCCTACTGCTTTTGATTGGGTTTTACCTTCAGGGTGACGTTGTCTGCCCAGTGGTGCTCTGTCTGACTTTACATCAAGACTTTTTGTTGTTCTGTCTGGCTTAGGTAATTTTCTCTCAAGACTTCATGCTTGTACTGAGTTGCTGTGCATGATTTAATCTACAGTGATTTGCTGCTTTTGAGAAATGTCACCCCTGATGAGATACGCACTCCCTGAAAAAAAAGAAATCAACTATGCCATCTTTTCTATTTTATTAGATAAAAATAGTTTTCTTCTGGGTAAAACATGGTAAGATGAACTTGTGTATGGTAATGGGAGTAAATTAACAGTGTCTTTCACCCTAAAGAATCCCCAAATCCATTACTAAAGACATAGACTGACATTTTTTACTTGTACAGGAATTTCATTTTCTCCCTTTGGTAGGGAGTTTGAGTAAGGACTTTGAGTAGAGAGTCCAATATCAAAATCTGCATAAATTAGTAGAGATAACATAATTCTGAAGTGGGAAGGTAATAACTGAAAAATTGTACAGCAAAATTGTGGAACAGAGACTGTTTTATTTAAAGCTTCTAGAATAAACTCACAAAAGAGTCAAAGAATATTTTACTTGTATGGAAAGCAGCTGTTACTGTAGGGTAAAATCCTGCTTCCACTGAAACCAGCTTAGGGATTTCCTTCAAGGTTTTTAATTTTTATTTTTAAAAAAAAAAATTCACAAAAAGATTATCTGGGAAAGACATTAAGGGACCTGGTAACCCTGTGTGTAAGAGAGACTTCTCATTCTCCAGCATGGTGGCTGGGACATTGACCTGACTCATAAGGGACTTCCATTTGAATTCCTTTTCTATCCTAACTTATTCAAAATGAAGTGGTCTGGAAAGCTTTACTGAAGAAACAAGGCAATGTGAACCTGATTGCCTCAAGTCTTCATTTCAGAAGGTTTTGTGTTTTCTTCAAAACAGAGAAAAAACAAATGTTGACCTGTTAAAAGTTTTCATAAAACTGAGTTGTCATCTGCCAGTCGACATTAATCTAAATCATTCATCCAAATCCCCTGCAGCATTCAAAATATGTACACTCAAATGCCAAGGAAAATATATTTTATTCCATTGTGCTCTGCAAGAGACCTGGTTAAGATTTTTAAGAGTTTTAAGTGGTAAAGTATTCAAAAACTTTAGGAAACTCATTCTGTGTAAAAATCAATTTCTAAATAGACCTAGTTAAGAGTTTTAGGAAAGATAAGCAATAAAGTATTCATAAAGTTTAGGAAGCTCGATCTGTGTAAAAATAGATTTCTAAATGAAGAGCTCAAATCCACCGTTTATTGCTAAATGAGTAAATAATGTTTGCTAAGAAATTTTCTCAACTAGTTGATATATATTCATCAAAATAGTGCATGGTATAGTAGGCTTTATTTTGTTCTAAATTCTTTAAGAATGAAAGTTACTGCAACCCAGTGTTATACTTAACAATATATTATATTTGGGAAAAATTACTTAATAACGCTGGATTGAGTAATGGCCTAACTCAGTGGAAAAAGGAAGAATTCTTGTGTGTCTGAAATATTGATGTTCCTCTTCAGAGGAAGTTGTTCATATAATGAAAGTTTCAAACCTGTTAAAATTACTTCTAAATCACAGTTCAGCTTCTGGGAGTGTTTCCCAAACTGGGTTATTTAAATTGCAGTGTAAATCCAGTAGGCATGATAACCATGGTACTGCAGACCATAGCCCCTTTTAAAAGGCCAGTAGGAGGTTACATACAAGGATAGGACAAGGAGTAATGGCTTTAAACTGAAAGAGGGTAGATTTAGATTAGATATTAGGAGGGAATTCTTCACTGTGAGGGTGGTGAGGCACTGGAACAGGTTCCGGAGAGAAGTTGTGGATGCCCTATCCCTGGAAGTCTTCAAGGCCAGGTTGGATGGGGCTTTGATCAACCTGGTCTAGTGGAAGGTGTCCCTGCCCATGGCAGGGGGGGGGGGGG
>NW_009220010.1:5330-9311 GCF_000690835.1 Fulmarus glacialis
GAACTAGATGATCTTTAAGGTCCCTTCCAACCCAAACCATTCTATGATTCTTTATGTCAGGTAGAATCAAAGTCTTCCTTATGGGTAATTGTATTTTTTTCCAGAGGGATTTTTTTTTCGAAGGCCTTGTAGGTTAACAACTTAAGATGCTGCTGGGAGCTTTATGACGGCTCTGAACTGCAGAATTCCTGCATGTGAGTTTTCCTGTCTTGAAAGTCCGTTGTTGCGTTCCTGTTGGGTTCCTAGGTGATAATGGAAGCAATAGTCTAGTTTAAACTTAATCAAAACAAGGTGGATATGATATTAACAGGTGTTAGATATTAGGGAGAACTATCTGGATTTTTGCAACTGTTGATTCTGCTACGAATGTCAACCTCACCTTTAACAACATCAATAACAGTCAACATTACATGTAGTTTATGGGGCTTATTGTTGTGCTACACATGGCAGCACACTACCTTTCCTGTTGTCTTTGAGTATCTTACTAGATGGAGGTACTTTTCTGTGTTGTGAATTCTTCACTACTAACTTTCTCATACTACAGCCCTTAAAAAAGGTAGATAAATGGTAGATAAAGCCTCATTATATAAGAGAATGGCTGTTTTCCCAAGGCAAATTCTAGGTTTTATTTGCAGCTAGTTAATCGCTTATTTGAGAAACATTGCTCAGTCATTAAATGGTTGTTCTACTCTCTGCATAATGAGGAACGTATCTGTCTGTCAATACATGGAGGAAACATATAGAAAGACAGGAGGAGAATGGTGATCTTGATAAAAGAGCACTGAAAAACAAACTGGTTACTCTATTTCAAGTCTAATCTAGATATCGGCTAATCCAGATGTACAGATGCCTGTTTAGTGGCAAGACTAATGCTTTTGCTGGCATCTCTATGGACACAGATATTAGCAGAGCAAGTCAATGCGTTGTAGTGTCACTGCCAGCCTGTGGTCTTGAGCCAAGACCATGGGACTGCCCGTCTCTCCCTCTGCTCAAAAGAAGTCCAGTGCTTAAAGCTTTGTTTTTTCTTTTCTTTCCATAAATTTTTCATATTCAGAAGCGTGGGAACATGATGCTTTCAATGTCTTGCTAAAGCCCATATTTAGTACATTTTGAGAGCAGACCTGGAAATATATTTGAATAAGAGGAACTGAAAGTTTAGGAATCTGTGTCCTGTAAGAATCTTTTATCACCTTGTCCCTATTTAAAGGAGGAGAGAAGGAGAGAAAAAGGGTGACATGTGACTTCTTTATTCAGGTAGAGTCCTTGTGTCATTTTGCCCTTTGTGTCATTTGTCACTGAGTGAGTGCCCACAGCTGTGGTGCTCTAACTTCTCGTTCAGGGAGACAGTTCCGTTTTAGTGTCTAATTCTAATAAATGGTGATGATGAGGTAGACATTGGAAACTTTGGCCAACAATAAAATTGTTCAAATATTTTACTTAAATTTTGGTGGGGCCTGGAACTCCATTTTGCTGTATTTTGCTCTCAGAATGAAGGAACTACAATGTAGGTGACCATAGGCTATTTACTCTGCCAGGTGAAATCTGAATGAAGAATTTCCTACCTGTGGCAAAAGAGATCTGATTTTTAACTATGTGAGTAGGAAGAAAAAAAAAATAAAATTATTAGCTAAAGAATTAATTATAAAATTTTGTAAGTATCCCAAATTAATTTGATCTTTAAGTAAGATGACAGCAGAGAGCTGAAGGATGCAAAGCTATCCTTTATAATGTCATATGTTTCTCCTTAAATTAATCCATTTTGTTCACTGTCCACCTTGTATTTACTTCTACATAAAGCATCAGGGTAGGCACTAAATCTGCAATTTTTTCCAAACAGCTTACAACTTAAATGGTTGTTCTTGGACAGGAATTTACCAAATAGATGGAAAAAAATGTTGGAGGAAATTCACAAACATCATGGAGCCACTGAGCTTCTGGATAAAATGGGAACACGCTCATCCTGCTCCTCCCTAGCACTTCTCAGAACCTAAGCATTCATTTCCGTTCTTTTTCCCCAAAAGAGCTGAAACCAAGATGTTTTGGCATAAAAGAATGATTGGCAATTATTATTTTTTAGGGGCAGGAAACAATGAAAAAACATATTTTGGTTCAATTTCAACTAAATTGTTTCCTCTCCTCATTTTTCACTTTGGCAGCCAGACCAAAAAAAAAAAAAAAAAAAAAGAAAAACTACTCTTCTCTTTAGTGCATTAAGTATATGCAAGTGTTTGTAGTTCAAGGCATTTCAGTCATAAGTGTCTTAGCATATCTGCACATGATCTGTGGTGTACACAAGCACTACTTTTGCACATGGAAGCATTAATCATTTCTGTAGTTGCGATTTAGGAAGGCCACTGAAAATGTGACCTCTGTTACGTTCTTTTGGGAATTAGAAAAATACGCGGAATTATAATCTTGATGTATAACAGACTGCAGCTTGAATCTTACATCACTTTCATCCATTTTACTAGTATGAACCCTTTGACTTACCTAGTTTTTGTTGATTGCAAAGACAACTGTTAGAAGGAAAGTGTGTCTATAAAGATTCATCTGTCACTTTCTTTTTGAAAATGGTAGGCTTTAAATAACACTGTAGGACATAGTCATGGCTAACCCACTCTTCCAACCCATATCCCCTTGGAAAACCTTTCATTAATAATGTTACTGCCTCTGTGAGTTAAGGAGAACACCATCTGTTGGCAGTGGTTACACTAGAGATGAAGTGTATCCTTCCATGCCATGACCTCATCACTTTACTCCCTCAAGTTGGTACTTTCTTTACAGATTTTGGCATGGGGATGTCATGTGTTTTGCTGTATGTTCAAAGGCACTGTAATAATACGAACTACAACAGGCAAAACAAAAAGAAGATTGTCACCTTTATTTGTTTTTTCAGTTATATTGTCATCATTTGTGGTAAAGGTCTAAGTGAAGCAAAGGACTCAGCTCTTTGTGTTCACCATAAATTGACAAGAAACTTCTAACACACTATTCCTTTTAGGCAAAAGACAGCTGAGGAAGTTGCTGCTGTTTTGTAGTGGCCTCTGATATCTGGTGAACTGTAAAGTGGATTAAGTATTCAATCTAAAATTGCAATTGTGTTATAAAAATAATGAGGGAGGTGTGACGGTTAAAAAAATATTTTAACAGTACAGTAAGTTCACTGACAATTGCGATTGCTACTAATATGATTTACTACAGGAGAGAAAGCCTTATATGAGGAACAAGATCTAAACACCACTTTTTAGTATAGCTCTGTGACTGCTTCCATTTAAACGAATACTTTCCAAGAGAGAGATTGAAAGTTGTTAAAGTAATTAACTAGTATCTCTGAGAGCCTGGTTTCCTTTCCCAGCTTGATCACGTGCTCACTGCTGGATTTTGAGGTTTAGATCTGTAAGAATTTCAGGTACCTGCCTTTTTGCACGTGTTGTGGGTTGACCCAGGCTGGACGCCAGGTGCCCACCAAAGCTGCTCTGTCACTCCCCTCCTCAGCTGGACAGGGGAGAGAAAATATAACGAAAGGCTCGTGGGTCGAGGTAAGGACAGGGAGAGATCACTCCGCAGTTACCATCATGGGCAAAACAGACTCAACTTGGGGAAATTAGTTTAACTTGTTACCAATCAAATCAGAGTAGGATAATGAGAAAATAAAACCTACATTTTAAAAACACCTTCCCCCCACCCCTCCCTTCTTCCCGGGCTCAACTTCACTCCTGATTTTCTCTACCTCCTCCCCGCCAGTACCGCAGGGGGATGGGGAATGGGGGTTGTGGTCAGTTCATCACGGATTGTCTCTGCCGCTCCCTCCTCCTCAAGGGGAGGACTCCTCACACTCTTCCCCTGTGCCAGCGTGGGGTCCCTCCCATGGGATACAATCCTCCATGAACTTCTCCAACATGAGTCCCTCCCACAGGCTGCAGTTCTTCACGAACTGCTCCAGCGTGGGTCCCCCACGGGGCAACAAGTCCTGCCAGCCAA
>NW_009220010.1:9509-9909 GCF_000690835.1 Fulmarus glacialis
CCCGCGGGGGGATGGGGAATGGGGGTTGTGGTCAGTTCATCACGGATTGTCTCTGCCGCTCCCTCCTCCTCAAGGGGAGGACTTCTCACACTCTTCCCCTGCTCCAGCGTGGGGTCCCTCCCACGGGAGACAGTTCTCCATGAACTTCTCCAACGTGGGTCCTTCCCATGGGCTGCAGTTCTTCACGAACTGCTCCAGCGCAGGTCCCTTCCACGGGGTGCAGTCCTTCAGGAACAGACTGCTCCAGCGTGGGTCCTCCACGGGGTCACAAGTTCTGCCAGCAAATGTGCTCCAGCGTGGGGTCCTCTCTCCATGGGTCCACAGGTCCTGCCAGGAGCCTGCTCCAGCGCAGGCTTCCCACGGGGTGACAGGCTTCTTCGGGCATCCACCTGCTCCAGCG
>NW_009220010.1:10295-21727 GCF_000690835.1 Fulmarus glacialis
AGGGAAGCTTCTAGCAGCTTCTCACAGAAGCCACCCCTGTAGCCCCCTTCACCAAAACCTTGCCATGCAAACCCAATACAACATGCTTGGACATCTTTGCTTAGGTGCTGCCCAGAGGAAATTAGACATGTTACCCAAGATAGAGCCACTGAGATTGCCCGTATCACCTGTATGTAGGGTCCTCAGTTGACCCTGATTCAAACCCTAGGTTTTATTTTCAGCAGTTTTATACATTTGAAGGCTCTCCACCCCCAGCTGGCATGTCAAGTTAGCAGAGTGTGTCAACGGGGCAGTACAGGGCTATGCAGACAAATTCTGCTACCTTGGCAGCATGCTGTTTCGAACATCATGGTTGATGACAAAGTCATGTAGAGGAGAGCAATAGCCAACACAGCACTTGGGAGATTAAAGCAGCATGTCTAGAATGAATGAGGCATCTGATTTCAAACAAAAGTAGCTGTGCATCACACAGTTGTCATCACTAGTCTTCAGTACAACTGCAAAACTTGGACAATTTAAGTTGCTACATTAAACATCTGAATAAATTCCACATGTGCTCTCTTTGTGACAGCAGTACAGCAGGATCACTCCCGCCACTGTGAGGTCTTTGAGTGTTCTCAGATATTCAGCAGTAAAGCAAAACTGTTGCAGGTTCAGCTATGTTGCTCTGGGGATCTGATGGGTATATCAGACATCAGGCTGCTCAAAGCCATTTGCTTTGTCCGGAGGCAATACAGCTAACAGCTCAAAGGTAAACCACCATAATATTACAAAAAGTTGCTCAAGGCGTGTCTTAATTTATATGGCATTAGATCCATGATATGGGACACTGCAGCTAAAATCTGTCTGCTCTGGCAAAGAATGTTTTGGTGCTGTGAAAGCCTATGAACAAAATCCTGAAGAACATGCAGAAAAGCTAAAGAGGAAGGCAAGTGTAGTGGTTATAAAAAGAAGTCTGTGACATCTGAGATGAGCAGTGTGTTGTCAAGATCAGGCTCGTTTCTCCTGAATGAAGCCATGGAAGCTGCATGTTTGCCTAATAAGTCTTTGGGAGTCTCTAGCTTTAGCACCATCATGGCTTCAGTCAGGTGGTTTGCAAGTGACACAGACAGCAGGCGACACAGCTATTGCTGTTCATCTGGACCAAGAACTATTGAACTACATCTATTGAATAGATGCTCTTTTCTATTGAATAGAAACGTGAATTTACTGGAAGAGATTATCATTGCATATAATTTCTGTTAAATTAGATCCCCCTGATTATGAGCTTTATCAGGAACAGAAATAGCCAGCAATCCTCCAATAGTTTAAATGAGTTAGCTTAAAAACTGCATTAGACTGTCTTAGCTATCAAATGATGCAATCAAATTAAAAAATGATGTGCTTGTAAACAAACTAGGAATAAATGTACAAAGTTGTTATGGCAACTGAAACAATGAAGTTAAAATTATGGATCCCAAATTCTTGCAAATAAAAGTAAATGAATGTCCAAGGTAATTGGAATTTCTTTCAAAAATTATTTATCACAGCATCATCTTTCATAGTTTCAACAGAATTGATTTGATGGCTTTCTAATGAAATATAATTAATCAAGAAGAAGGTTTTAGTAGCTTATGAATTACTATCATCTTGCTATTTAACTTCGAATCATCAGTTACACTTGCTGCACTGTTGCAGTTTTTTCCATTCATAAGATTTTATTGGACGTATATATTTTACACCTGTGCAATTAGATTGTGATTGCTGTTATGTATTGCTTTATTATAGCTCATATTTTTGTCTAATCCATTGAATCCCACTTAAAACATGCCTTTCTTCCTTACTTTGGAAAAATACTTCTTTTTAATTCTAGTGATACTTGGCAATGCATTTAAACAGGCTCCTATGATGTGTCTACAAAACCCTGTCCTCAATAGGGCAACAAGTGTTATTGCAGCAACAGCATTAATAATCATGAGGCCATGTTTTCAAACAGTTTGCTAAGCTGGGTGCATGTAACGTGCTGGATTCCCTAGGAAATTAGCCCTAGAAGTTACAAAGCTGTATGGCTGCATTTTTCATGGGGTTTGTGGCCGTGCTGGGACACTTCCTCGAAGCTCAGGAATTTTACTTAAGCCAGAGAATGGTGGAATCAGTGGTGCAGTTACTGTGCTCTGTCAGAATATGGTTTTCAGTCTGTAGAATTAGAACAGCCATAACGGCTTTTTGTTTTGCAAGAGGCTGCACTAACAGGCAGAAAGGTTATTTCTGTCTTTTGCTAAAAATCATAGAGGAGAGGCTTATAGTTCGCCCGTTGAAGTAGTGCCTTTGCTGTATACACATATAGTTTGCACATAGCTTCCATATTATTCTAGTAGAATTTGCATAATTTCTAGAGTAATTTATTTAATTTTTATATAATTATAGGATACGGGACTGGGCAATATCTCAAAAGTTTATCTAATCTCTAGCTCTAATCCTGATGTTTCACTAATTTCTTCCTCCAGTGAGGGAGAATAAACAGCCTCAATAGCTTGTATCATTACCATTACAGAATCACAGAGTCACAAAATGATTGAGGTTGGAAGGGACCTCTGGAGGTCATCTGGTCCAACCACCCTGCTCAAGCAGGGCCACCTAGAGCCAGTTACCCGGGACTGTGTCCAGATGGCTTTTGAATTCTCCATGGATGGAGACTCCAGAATCTCTTTGGGCAACCTGTGCCAGTGTTCCATCACCCTCACAGTAAAAAAAGTGCTTCCTTAAAATTCAGAGGGAACCCCCTGTGTTTCAGTTTGTGCCCATTGCCTCTGGTTCTGTCACTGGGCACCACTGAAAATAGCCTGGATCTGTCCCCTATGCATTCTCCCTTCAGGTATTTATGTACATCGATATATAAATATCGATGAGCCTTCTCTTCTCCAGGCTGAACAGTCCCAGCTCTCTCAGCCTTTCTTCTTAGGAGAGATGCTCCAGTCCCTTCATCGTCTTCGTGGCGCGTTGTTGGGCTGTCTCCAGTCTGTCCATATCTCTCTCTTACTAAGGAGCCCAGAACTGGACACGGCACTCCAGGTGCAGCCTTGCCAGTGCTGAGGAGAAAGAACTGGAGAATTGTGTAGCTGTATCTTTTCAGTTTATTGATCCTTGTCTTTCCTCCTTTTTGCTCCTTCTTCAGGTCTCTTTGAAGATAACTCTTCAATCTATAGCAAGATTCTTTGAAGACATTTTGTTGTACTTTTCAGTTTTATCTTTTCCAGAGAAAAACCCAATTCTTTCAGTCTTTCTTCATTGGTTGCATTTTCTAAGCAGCTTATGAGTCATCCTTGCCCCTCTTCAAATTCATTTTTAGTGGGTGTATAAATATCCATATAACATCCAAAATTAGACATCATATTCTTTCAGAGGCTCCACCAGTACAAGTTTATCAAAATAATTGCCTCCATGTCTTCTGTTTTCCAGTTCTGAATACTACCTAGAATTAGTCTTGCTTCTTTTGCAGCAACATTGCATTCTTGTTTTAATTTCCCAGAATTCCCCAAGCCTTTTCTTTGGTGTTTGAAAGTTATTCTCCATTTTGGTTTTGCACCTTTGTTGTTATGTTTTTCCTAGGAGTACTTTTTGCAATTGGTTTTGGAGTATTTAATCATGTTGATTTCTGACCATTGCTTCCACCAGTCAGTGTCCGCTCCCTTCCTTCTGTGTTATCTGCAAAATTTTGTGTGTGTTTTTTATTTGACCACATGGGTGTTAATAAAAATGTTGACTGTGGACCCATCATATCTTTGTGATACGTATCTCAAAGTATTTCCCTGTTTGATAACTACTTTTTGAAAATGGATTTTTCTAATTGGCTATGTACTCCCATTCCTCATTACAATGGTTTTGCCTGCACTGATGTTTTCCTTTTTAAGTTGAGTCAGTGTCAGCTAGAACTGCGTAACGGTTTTAACAAAGGTCAAAATATGCTACATGTTCTCCTTTCCTTTTTCCACTAAGCCAGTTACCCTGTAAAAGAAGGAAATTACATTAGTTTGACATGATTTGGTTTTGACAAATCTGTGGTGGCTGTTTCTTATCATTTTAATTATTAATAGTTTAGAGATTTTGTTTTATATTTTCAGGAGAATTTCATTATTCTCTTCTGCATTGAACTCAAACAACCATCTTCTTCCTTTTTTCCTGACTAATCTGCCTGAGATAGGTAACGTGAATGAAGAAAATTTCATCTGTTCCATAGAAAATACTTTTCTTGAGGCAGGATTGAAGCTTTGACAGGACTTGGCTCCTTGTACTTCAACGTATTTGTTGATAAATGAGTTAATAATAGAAATGTGACCAATTTGTAAAGTTTCGTGGTATCTAAAGAAGCATTCGTTGAGGTAGGTAGCTGCATACCCATGGTGAAGTCTGCCTTATATTAGTACCTTGTATGGAAAAAATAAGATTTTTAAAAAACAGAGGTACAGGTATTTAGCATGCAAAAGACACTTCATGCCTGTCAGCAAAGCCAGTCATATTGAAGCAGGCATTGTGGAAAAAGCATGAGACCACCTAAGTAGTCACTTTATTTATTGAGTATGTAACTACAAGTGAATAAGATTTTATGGTGACAGCAGCTCTCAGGATCCAGCTGAACCAGAAGAAGGAACCAAACCTGTAGGTCTCGATGAGAGAAGTGGGACCACACACCTATGTGCACATACAGCCAGTGGGCTGAGCCATATTTTTTAGTTTCTGTGTATTGTTTCTACTGCTGAGCCATAGGTAGATTGAAAAGGAAAGTTAGATGATCCAAGTCCTTTAATCTCAGAGCCTTACTAAGAAAAGAATAAGACATACAAACTAAATGCACGTGTTTCTGTTTAATTAAGTGCACTTCTGATGGTGAAGTTTCCTGTGAGCATGGATTGTTTCATCGTTATAATGTGGGCAGTATGGGCAGTAATCTATAGATACCTACATCCCTGTGCTATGGCTGAGAAGCAAAGACACCAGAAAGGAAAGGGGGAAATTACTGTACATCTTTAGTCTCTGCGACTATTTTTCAGCCTCTTTGGTAGACTTCAGAGCTCTACATCCATCTACCAGGGAGGAGGCTTAGTGTGATGATGTTGCCTGTGTGCTGCAGAGAATCCACCATTTCCTCACTTCTGGTCTACCCTCGTTCCACTTTGAACCTGGTATTCAGGACAGGAGAAATGACTGTGCGCAGCAGAATGCTTTTAGCAAAACTGTACAAAAGCGTCTGGATTTGAACAAAACTGAGGGCAAAACAAAAGGAATGAATTAGTTTGGAGAATGCTACTAAGGCTTGGAATATGAACTCTCTGCAGTATGCACTGCGCAGAAATTGTTGGCTTCAGAATCAACCTTAAATTCTTTGGCAAATAAGCCACATAAGCCTGATACAAACCACAAATACATTTGACTTTTGCCCAAATAGAGTCTTTATCCCGTCTAATTTGTTGCTGGATGTCATACCTACCCGTTTTGTTTTGGAAATAAATATTCTGACTTTGAAAATGTTGGCTGCTTTGAAAGTGCAGCTTGGTTTTTAAAGCAATGAGATTTCAATTTTTTTTTTCAAAAAGAAATCTACAGTTTGTGGCTGGTTTTTGTTATACATTGGACTATCTGAAATGAAGAGGAGTCCAAGAGTTCCTCAGCACAATGTGTAGATTCAGTGCATTCGTTGGAAATGAATACAATTTCATGATACTGTTGTGAGTTCAAACAATAGCAAATTGCCATCTGAAATCTGTAGAAGTTAAAAAAAAAAAACCAACAAAAACAAGAAGTTGCACTATAATCATAAGCATTGAGTGACAGAGCTGGAAATTGAACCTGGTGATCCTGGGTTCTGCTCCCTGATCTGAGCTCCCTCTCAAAATCTGAGAGCTCTGTGTGTTTCATATAACAAGATAGTATAAAAAATGTTGGGTTCCAAATTAGAAAAGGTAGTATATTTCCAATTAAATTTCTGGATAGTTTGCTGGGGAAAAAAAAAAATCTCTGATCTATGAGCTATATTTTTTCATTGTAAAGTTTCACGGACAATTGGCAAATGTTTTCTAACTAGACACATTGTATATGAAGAGGAATGAAAGTGGAAAAAAAATTAACCAGGGACCTTTAGTAGGGAACCATGACCGAAGGAAAAGATAGAACTGAAAATTGGTATCTCAGATGTATGTTATTTCTTTCCAGTAAGATTTTACTTTCGATCTTTTTGTTCAGAGTCTTTGGACATATTAGCTACCGTTCAGACTGGGAACTGGTGAAGGTGGACTTCAGACCATCCTTTCCCAGGGAGTGCACTGATGATGACTATGAGTCCTGGGAGCTCACAAATCTACAGGTATTCATGGTCTTATGTTAACTGCCATGACTTTTCCCTAGAGTTCCATGTAGAACTGTGTGCTAGGAACATGTTTTCAAATAGAATTTGGACGCTACATCCCCAGCTTTGATCTCCTTATGTTGGTATTTGCTGATTTTACAATAGTTCAAAATGGGGGAGGGTTTTGCGTTCCCTTTGGTTGTGTGTGATCTGTGTCCTGGAAAAGGTGGAAGTATATCTCGTGGTCTGCTATAATAATAGGTGGTCCTGCTGGATTATGAAGCATATACCATAAACTGAAGTGTGTAATATTGATTGAAGCAATTTCAACATGCAGTCATATGTTCTGCCAACTTCCTGACCACATACTGTACTCATATATAAATTGCCATAAGCAAAGCCCATTCCAGAAGTAATTTAGGATCTCAGTGGACCGATCATGTAATGGAGTCCAGTTGTTTTGGGCAATACCATTTCTGCAGTAATGCATTAAGGCTGTGCTAATCCTGGTGCTCTGGCCAAATCCAATTTTGGGAAGCTACATTCTCTATACAATGTATTGATTAAAGAGACCAATGTGAAGGTTTTTTACATTAAATGGAATATGTCATATTTATTCATCATTATTCTGATTATTATGTTTGTGCTTCTTCCAGTACATTTGTTCTCTCGCTCTCTGCAGGGTTGGGGTTTTTTTGCATACTATTCCAGCTCTCCGGCTCTCATTTTCTAGTTCTCATGCCTAATTTTACACTTCTTGTTTGGGAATGCTGTGTATTTACTAAAAATGTTATGCAGATCTGAGCCTAAAGAGTAACAGTATCTTGGGATATTGGCATTGAAATGTCTTTCAGAAATTAGAAGCTACTAAGATGACTTTGACAGAGTACTTGCAGCTGCCCAATTACCAATGGAGTGTGTTCAGATAGTCTTCATTCTACATGTGTCCACATGCCTGGTGCTTCCTGTTGACTGCTGACACGAGACATGGTGATTTAGATAGAGCATCAGCCATCTGCCTCCACACTGAATTTTTAAATGGACAGTTGTAGGGTTGTGCCTAGATTGCGCACACATGAAACATGGGTTAAATTGCACTTGAATTTCCATGTACATCTTTGGATTTGTGCCCTGAAATATAGCGTATGTTATAATTCTGCAATGGCCTGTTAGTGGACAGCAGTGGATATGAGAGCTTTGTATATCTATACATTTGAATATAAGAGAGTTGAGACTTGATACAAGTTTACAGTCTTGGCAGCAAGTGCAACCTTTCTCATGACAATGTCAGGTCACGTCTGTGTGGTGTAGGTTGTGGTGTGCAATAAGTGTGGTGCTTTGATGTTCAGGGTGATCGTTGCATCATGGGCCAGCAGAGGAGCTTTCGGAAGAGGAAGATTTCATCATGGTGCATTAAAGGGAGAAGTTTCACATCAGCTCTCACATCCAAAGTTTGTGAATGCGTGAACTCTGATTTCTTATGGTGAGTCTGTCTGTGGACCTTTTGATTTATTGCTGATAAATAGTTAGAGTTTGAGATGGGTTTATTTTCCTCCTTTTGCCCCTCTCCCTGTGTATAAACAAATAGGCAACCTGTTACTTGAATAACAGGTTGCTTTTGGATTTGCCATGTTTTAAGTAATTGTTTCACCTGACTGAACAAATCCTGATGTTTTTCTCTATTGATCAAGACTTGAAAAATGACCATTGGATTGATTTATAAGGCAGGCAAGCCCTTTCTATTTGCAAATGAAGCAAAAAGCAGAAGAAATGTGTTGGTCTGAGTGGCAAAGGAAAGCTTTTAAAAATCTAAGCTACCAAGAGAGTTAATTTTGCAGAACTGACACAGTGATTACAACCAGTTTTTTCCCCCAGGTGTACACAACTCCCGTTGAAATTAGACTTAGAACAGAACTGGCTTCATCAACTTGTATGTTCAGCTGGTAGAATAATACTAAAAAAATCTTTGTACTCTTAAAAAAGTAATTTCATTCACCCCAAATTAGACTGCTGAAGGAAGTGGGGATAGTAACACACTTGGTATTGATGTTTTTCAGTGATTATGGGTTTGAGCGCTCTGCACTTCTGAAGTCGGAGTCTAGCAAGTGCTTTGCTGACTTTTGGTTTAACCCAGAAGCACCTCCTGAAGACTGCGTGCTGGGGCAGGCGTACACCAGCAGCACTGGGTAAGCTGATTTTGCGTTCAACTGGCTCGCAGAGGCTTCCACAGTGGGGGAGAACATTCCAACCAAGAGCCACAAAAGTGGTTTTAAGGAAATGTAAATAAGGCAAACTGTAAAAAAATGGGAAATGCAAAAGTTCTGACTCTGGCTTAGAGCATGTGCAAAAGCTTCCTACAGAAGAATGAAAGAGAAATGTTACTTTACATGTTTACGGCAGTTCAAAAACCCACCCATTTGAGAAGAGGGGGAGCTGTCTTGTTCCCAGTATTTTTATTTTCTGTTTTGTAACTGCATTTTGTAACCATTGCTACACTTCTGATAGGAATGTCCATTCAAAGGCTTTTTTTTTTTTTTTTTTTTAGCCCTTTGCTTGAGTTCAGACCAATTTTCAGTTTGAATCCAATGAATTACTTACTCTCAGGAGCCAGTAACATCTCACTGAACTTCCCAGTCTTTCACTTCCACAGGGGTAAGGAGTTCTGTGCAGAACAGATTCTTTTCCTGACCATATGGGACACTCAGAATCAAAGGAAAGCTTTAGTAACTGTAAACAATACCACATAGAATATACACTACAATGTAGTCTGACGTCTGTGCTGAGAATAACTTGCAGCTGGCATCTATTCTGGCTTATCATAACATCATCTCTGTCGGTTGTGGAGATGAGAACCAAATGATGAAATGTCAAATCTGGCAGTAGAATCACGGTCTCTGTGTATATTTGCCTTACCAAGGAAAATGATGCCTTTTGGGTTGTGGCTGACAGCTGTGATATACAGAATAGGAATTCAAAAGAGTGAAATCTGACTCCAATTTTAAAGGATGTTTAAAAATAACATACCTGAGTGAAACTGATCTGTAAATAATTACTGTAGACATCCAAGTATTTCATTATTAGTTCTTCAAAAGCGTTAGGCTTTTCACCCTTTTATACTGTTATGTTAAAGAAATGCTTTAAGTGTTTTAAGAAATGCATAGATTTGAGAGCAGCAGATAAGCAATTGATTCTGGCTTAATGCAAAAGCTGCTTGATTTAATTTCTTCCTGATCTTTGGGGTTTGAACCAAGACCTCTAGAGCATCGAAGACTGTTGAACGCTAGGAAAGGGTATGGCAGAGAGGACAGCAGACTATCTAGCCTCCTGGAGGGCTGGTCAGGTGTGTTTCTAAATTTGAAAAGGCAGACTCTTCCAATGCATACAAGTGAAATCCTCATTGTGCTCCACACCCTCTTTCTTCAACAGGTTTTACTCAGTAAAGGCAATGTCCACATCAAAGTATTTGCATCATGAGTTGGTTTTGATCATCTGCAATCTTGTCTGTTCGTGATCCGAAGAATATTCATTAGCTACAATCACACTCGCGTTCGGTGCCTCTGATGGCATTCTCCTGCTCACCTCTGATTCATTGTGCTCGCTGCTTACTCTTTTTGCAGGTATAGGAAAGTTGTTTCTAATGTGTGTGAAGGTGGTGTAGACCTGCAGCAGAACTTAGCACAGCATATGTGTCCATTGATTGCTCCCAAGGGACTTCAGATCAGCATCAGAGAAGAAAGCCTGGCTGTTAAGCCTGGAGAAGACATCACGTTCGTCGTCAGACAAGAGCAGGTAGTAATGAACATTGACTTTATGAAAGTTTCCTCACTATTTTTATGGTTCCCTTCTCTCCTACCTGCTTTGCTGCTGAATGAGATTAAGTTGTGCTTGAGACAAAGACGAATATTGAAACTAAAGACTAAATATTGAAACTTCTGTTTTCAAGTGAATCAGACAATCCAGTAAGCTCAGTGAACCAGCAAGTTCTGTCCACAGAACAGGATTTGTCTCCTCAGCAGCATGGTCAGTCATGATTCCTTAAAGGCATCGACTTCTTTGAAAATCAAAGGAACTGAATTGCCAAAGTCTCCTTGGACTGAAAATTTCAAATCAGAGAAGAACAGAAATGCAGAGAACATTTAATAGTCTGGTTTAAGTGGTTTTGAGAATCTGCCTTTCAGAAAGGAATCAGCAAAGCTTTACAGAAATCAGTAAATAGCATAGCATAAGAACATGTATTACATATTAGTTGTGTTGCCAAAGATACAGGGTTTTTTTCTGTTTATTGAGAGAAACAATGCCCTAAGGCCCTGACCAATGGCAGCGAGTAACTTTTGGATGAATTGTTTGCCATGGGTACCTTTCTTAATGCTTGCTTTTTAGTATTAGGCTCTAACTGTTGTGCTCAGGTTACCGGCGTATTGTACTTCCTGGCTAACCCCACTGATTTGCAAGAACTTGAAGAAAGTTCACACATTTTGGCAAACTTGTGCGATATAAATTGGGCACTTGGGATTTATTTTTGTAATGGAATCAAGAAGGTTACGTGCAGAACACCAGGCTGCTTAACGCTTCACAGGCTCTGCGTCCCAACGCTTGCAGTGCCCCAAGAACTGTGTGGCAAGTTATGCTGCCTTCTCTTTTATCATTTGTTTGGAAATGTTTATTGTAAGAATAGAGCATTTGGTAGCAATTTTGACTGTAATGATTTTGATTGGCAGTTTGATTTTTCTTTCCTACTATGTAGATTTTGAAGCTTTCATTAATCTCTGTGGCAATACGTAAAACATTTAAAACTGTTCAAAAATCTTTAGAAGTCAGGGATCTTGAAGGAAATCCCGTGCTGTGTTTTCTGATGAAGTCTTTGCTTGGTACATCGAAGGCAGGTTTAGAAGAAATGTAACAGTTTGCTGCCCCCTATGGCTAAGAATAATATTTATACTCAAATGTCCTGAGTGTTGCATAGGATTTAAGCTATACAACAAAGTCTAATGAGAATTCATAACAATTACTGAGTTTAAGAAACAGCTCTACTAGGATGAACCAAAACATACCACTTTCTCTGCTGAACAAAATTAATTTACTGGTTTATGTGAATGCATGTTACTAGGTGCAG
>NW_009220010.1:21770-43105 GCF_000690835.1 Fulmarus glacialis
CAGGCTTTGGATATGTTTGGGCAGTTTGCATGTGACCTTAGAAATAATAATAATTTATATTTATAATTACTTTTTTCCCAAATTCTGGTGGCTGAATGTATGAATAAATAATGTCATGACAATCATCTGTTTTGCATGGAAGTGGAAGCCCCAATTCCTTTTAAATTTAGCTGCCTTTTCCCTATGTGACTCTCTTGTTATCTGTCCACTGCTCTCTGTCTTTCCTGGTCAGGGAAACAGAAGTGCCTTGGTGTTTTGAAGACAGCACTCTCAACTTTACATTAGGGAAGCTATTAGAATAAAACATTAAGAGAAGCTTGCACCTACTGGCTTTCAACACTGGTTTCTGTCTCACCTGGAAAAAATATGCATGTATACTTGTTAGCATAAGAAAGAGCGAACAAGAACTGTTTGCAAGTTAATGTTGTCTAAAGATATTCCACTGACTGGCATGTTGCTGGCAAGAAGACATCTCTTCTGCTTTAAACTTTAATAACATATTATCTCCTCTGCCCATCTGTTGTCAAAAGAAAGATGTTGTTTGGAAAAAAAAATTCACAGTGAAGAGGCTTTCAAGGTCCTTTATGTGTGTTGAAATACGATGTTCAGGTATTTGATAACCCTCCAGGTTCCTTATTATGGGTATTCTTTTACATTATAATCAATGCTCTTTCATCTGATAAAACAAGGAATAAAATCAACCAAACTGCAAAATAATAAAAGGAGGAAATAATAGTATGTTTTCCTTCCCTTTGTAATGTCAGGGTACATAAGTTCTAGGCTTTGTTGCCTCCTTTGATTCTACATTAGTGCTGCCTTTTGGGATTCGATTTTGATATAAACCTATTTCAGAGAGTGGCTTATGGGGAAGTGAAATGATTTTTGAATACTTCGATGGGTGTCAATCCTTCTCTGCTCTGATGGCCATTCGGGTCACCTGACTAGCATATGGATATATATATTCCTTTCCTAGAAGCAATATATTCCTTTCCAAAGAAGCGAAGGTTTTTAAACCAACACTGTGTTTTCACAGTACGGAGGATTTTTTACCAAGTCTGGCCCTGCAACATGTTTTAATTGCATGACTGTGATGGCCATGTACTGTGGCAAGTGAGCAGGAACATGTTGCTGAAGACCAAGGAAGGCAGGGCAGCTCGCTAAGGCAGTGCTGCCGGTAGTATTGAGAAAGTGTTGCTGCTCACAGCTAAAATGAATTTTCCTTTGACTCCATCCACATCGCCAGTCCATGCAGCACAGGCCTGACTTCTCTCCTGAGCAGCCACACTGTGACAACGTGAGTGATGGGCATATGTTTGTCTTCTGACAGCAGTATCAGTCTTGCAGTATTTTAGGCCTGAGTTTAGGAGGACAGTGTCATTTAAAGGAGCACTTAGCAGAAGTGCAACAAATTATAAATTCTGTGAGATGTTTGACATGACAGAATTATTTGGCTGGACTTTTAAACCCTTTCCCAAATTCAGCTCAATAACCTGCTTCATTAAGCATACATCTAATTTTGCAGTAGAGCATGTTAGTTCTAGACGTGCTGGTAGCTCTGTATAATGCAGTACAACTCTGTGCAAAGATCCCAGCTTGGATCTTGAAGACCATATGGTTGACACTCAGAGGGTGTGGTTAGAAGGTGCTGTGAAGAAGGTCTAAACCGATTAATTTTACTTTATATTTGTACAGGCTAGAAGTTCACTGGATGAGTGGTAATTTGCTAAAATAACAATATTCAGTTGTTTGCAATCATATGAGCATTACTCCAGAACTTGGGGCTGCCCTGCACCGTTATGTTAGTTAATCTCCAGCTGCATTAAGACAAGAATGATGGTTTCTGTGTCATACAACTTGGTTAGTGGTCTGCAGTGTCTTATTTTAAGGTAGCATCTTGCTGTGGAAATTTAGTATTATCTCTATTAATGCACACAACATCTGTTGCACTAAAATCTTTGCCATGGGTGTAGTGGTTTTACTGCAACTATTGCAGTTGAGTCAAAATATCTGCCTGGGGCTGGAAGTGCTATTGTGATTCAGGAAATGGTTATAATTATGTGTCCTGTCTGTTTCGGTTCTGGCCAGTTAAAATATTTTTGATATATTTTCCTTTTAGGGTGATATATTGAATACCAAATACCAGGTAGATCTTGGAGATGGCTTTAAGG
Organism: Fulmarus glacialis; assembly: GCF_000690835.1. Lineage (NCBI taxonomy): Eukaryota > Metazoa > Chordata > Aves > Procellariiformes > Procellariidae > Fulmarus > Fulmarus glacialis. Next base: position 23,939 of record NW_009220010.1, read on the forward strand.
CGATATATGTGAACCTTACGATGACTGGAGAACCCATCCGTCACCGCTATGAGAATCCTGGGATTTACCGTGTCTCAGTGAAGGCTGAGAATGTGGCTGGGCATGATGAGGCTGTGGTGTTCGTCCAAGTCAACTGTAAATCAGCTCTTTGGTTTTCTTACTTTGCTGCTCTGTAAAAACCTCATGACAGCTATGAAGTAGTAAAGAAAATTACTGGTCACAATTAGGACAAATGCATATTTTTTCAATAACCTCACACAGTCTTGCAGTGCAGTATGTTGTTAATGCAGAGGCTTGTAAACCTAATGTATTAGGAGGTCAGAGTTAGTTTTGTTTGGATTTGGGAGAAGGATGGTGTCTCAATCTTTTAAATGGCAAGCATGCCTCAGTTCAAATCCCAGGTTTGATCCATCTCGCTGACTCAAGACCCCGTTGGCAGTCTTAGCAGCTAAAATTTAACACTTCAAGCTGTGTCTTTTTAGGAGCTTCTAGGTGCTGTGTGAAGCAAGCGAACAGGTGTGTTGAGAAACATATGAGCTCCTGTATGATTTTAAAAAAGAATCAAAATCTCAGTGTTTCTAAAAGTCAGGCTACTTATGAAAGTACTAGAATCTAGATTTTAGGTAGTTAATTCTCACAAAGTTTTAAAGTGGTGCTTGGGTATAACTTCATGTTGGCAGGCAGTATTACTTGACTTAGACTTCTCTCCCTCTCCTTAATTAAGACCTAAAAAACCCTATCAAATACATTTAAAAAAAAAGAGTAGCACAGCACAGGGAATATCATGCACCATCACAAGCTTAATGTACCTCAGTCATCTCATAATTGAAATGAAGAAGGAAACTCATAACTGGAACTGAATTTTCCTCTTCCTTCGAGAATCAAGACAGCTATTGCTTTGCCTGTTTTCAGATGTGTCAAAAATTCGGGAACAAGTAACATCAGAAGAGAAGATACTCATCTTGCATTCTCCAGGTTCTGTTTCCCTCTGCTGTGAGTGGTGTGTCTTCCATCCTAATCCCAAAGCAATGGAAATTGCTGGAGCCACATACAAGGCTGTGTACAGATCTGTGTGCTTTATGTCAGCCTGTCTGGTGACTGCTGATATTTATGTATTGCTAGTCAGAGTCCTTGAGTCCAGAGTTTCCAGTTCTGCTTTGATTAGCAGATGGAGCCCAACCCATTAATGCTAATGGCCAACCTCCTATTAAAATCAAATGGAAAGGATCCGAATTGAATTCTCCGCCTCAGTTTTGTTATCTGTTTCTTTGTTGTGTTTGTTTTTTAAATCATTTGACAACTCCAGAGAGCTCAGATAAATTACTTAGGGCTTTACCGTTACTTTTTAGGAGCTTCTAGGTGCTGAGAAGTAGATTAAGCACAGGAACAGTAGATCTGTACAAGCAACAAACAACAAAAAAACTCTGTAACATCCTTCTCTCTGGGGAGAACAACTTCTTACCGTTCAGAGAATGACGAGCAGTAGCAAGCCGTGACGGAAAGCAGAACAACCGCTCTCTCAAAATGTGCTTCTGGTGTGGCCTACATCAGGATAAACAGTATAAATAAAAGATATCGATTGTGTTTTATGCAGCGGATTTACAAATTGCAGAAGCCAGAGGTATTTTTCACAAGGAAAATGACTGGTGCTTTAAGAGGACTTCAGTGCTGAAGTGCGGAGGCAGCAGAGCACTGAAGCAGACGTGGTCCATCCCTGAGCTTGGCCGTGGATGCTGCGCGTGGTCTAGAAGACTCACAGAAGCATGTTACCTGGTCCAGTTGAATAAATGCTTTCTATGTGATTTGCTCTGTTTAATTTTTTAGGTAAATTACAAGATTTGAGGAAATTAGCTGGCACTAATTAAACTGCAATTTTATGTTCTAGAGAAACACTAATAGCCGCTCAGGGACGTTTTTCACCGCGGAATACCATGAAAGCAGAAATGTCCATAGAATCCTGCTTTCACTCTATCTCCAGCTGATGTATTCCCAGGGCATTTTTTCAGAGACAAATGGTAAAGAGAATCTTTTTTACTCCTGCCGAGTTCTGTTGCTATGGGATGCCCTGTAATGCAGGACAATTATATGAGCTTCAGCCTGTCATCCAGATTATGCTTTCTGGTCCAGATCACACAATCTACAACTTATTAATGAACTGTAAGAGAAATTAGAGCAAGTCTGATAGTATAAACGTGAAGAGGTAACCCAGAATAAAAAGAACTGAAGCAGAACTAGGCATACATTTTCTTTTTCATGAAACCATAATCTCTATAGTGTGTGAATAATCAGGAAGCTCCGAAAACTGTACTGAAACTGTAGCTTTGTTAAACAGAAATCGTGTAAGTCAACTTCATTCCGAATGGTACATATTTAAGGGTGCGATGAAGCTTGTTCAAATGCGTTATGGAACTGCGTGACTGAGACAAGCAGAAGGACTCACAGTAATTATTTTTAGCTCTTTAATATATAGGAACGGCAAACCTGAAATAACAGTCATCATTCAAGTACCAAACAACTTCCCCTCTAAAAATTTTGGAAAAGAAAGTAACCTTCTTCGGTAGCAAAACCGTATCTCAAAATGATCAGTTTCCTCTGGGAAAATGTAAATTTATGGCAAAATCAAAATAGTGATGCAGATCCCTCCAGAATTCTTTAATTTGCCTCATCAGAAGGAAAATCTGTTTCTAGGAGGAATAAATTTAATGGAATTCCTACAATTTCTGAATTTTCCTCAAGACATCAGCAACAGGAGGAGCATTTTAACTGTTTCGGAAAAGAAGCTATTGAAGCAACCTTTTGTTTAAGCACCCAACATGTCTTGAATTCACGTAGGTGGTTAAAGAAGTCATTGGAGAAATGAAGTAGAGCAGAATGGAAGTAGAGCCTGACATTCAGATGAAGCAGCACACAGGCCAGTTGAAGTGAGGTAGAAAAGGAGGGTGTGCACAGCTCGGACAACTTGCTCTCAGAGAAGTTCAAGCGGTTTAGTCAAAGTGAATTAGAAGCAAACGGGCAATGATTCAGTTCATGAAAGAGAGTAAGAGAAAGACTTTGGACCAGTGTTAATTACCTTTAAGTTTGCACTGAGATGAAAGACCTTTGAATGAGTTAAAAGATAGTTAGAATGGAACAAAAAATGAATGGGTTAGTATTCATTCTGTGTAATGAATGCATGTTGGACCATACAGCGGTTTGGTATCCTGGATAGATGGTGCAGCTGAAGTTAAGAAATTCTAGTTATCACATTATACTATTATAAAGCTTTTCCCTTCAGACATGCTGAAAAAGATACACTCTGAAACCTCTGAGGGTTCAATAAAGTTATTGTACTAGAAGCAAAATACAACATTAAGAAGCAGATAAAATCATTGTAATGATGCATTTCTTTTATACAAATAATAATGTTTACAGCCTTCGTAGGCAAAAGTTCAGAAAGGAATAAACTTACTCTAAGGGACATTTTAGAGTACAGAGGTTATCTGTTTCGATTTGCAAATAAATGCTCCCCTGATTTACACATCTATTTTAAAGCATGCATTAATGAGAGTTTATGTGTGGTGTGAGCCTAACAGCTAATATTTTATAATGAAAATGTGTAGTCAGCAACATTCTTTTTCAGTTTTCTGCTTTTCCCTTAGCAGTTTGAGATTTGTTAGATTTCTATTTATTTGATCTTTTATTACTTAAAAAAAAAAAAAAAAAGCTGAGATTGCCTTTTCCACTTTTTAACTGGAATATTTATGTTTTCTAGAATTGGACATGCACCAGTGCATCAGAGAGGTGCATTTTGGCGATCTGTCACATTGCCGTAGGATTTTGTTTGTGGGGTTTTGGGTTGGTTTTTTTTTTTGGTTGAAATGAGGTCCTTCCAATTATGCCCGCAGTTTTCAACACAGATGTAAAAGCAGGAGGGAGGGAAAAATAAATTCAGGACCTTATGGTGTGCAGGTGAGAGGCTTTTGGGCAAAGAGGTATTAATAAATTGATGGATTCTTGTTCAGTAATATTTTTGGAACTTTGTTCAGCTCCACTGCAGGCTTTAAATTTAGAAGTGGTTCCAGTTGTTGGGAGAAACCAGGAGGTGAATCTGACAGCCATCATACTGCCTAAGAACCCTAATTTGACAGTCTTCTACTGGTGGATAGGAAGCAATCTTCAGGTACATGAATGTTTTTGACTGAGATTATTTTCAATCTCTTTCCAATAAAGGTTGAGTGACACCTTTTACTTTAATAGAAATACTACCATGTTGCATAACTTCTTATAGACCATCTTTCATTCCAAATAGCCAGTTATATCTAGTGGCAAGCAGTATCTAACTTCCTTTGTTTTATCACATACATTTAAGGTATACATTTCCCTTTGTTGCTACTTATGTGGAAATGCAAATTTCTCTTCTAGAATGGGTTTGAATTTCTGAACCATTTTCTTTTGGGGGAACAACAATTCATTCTATTTTGTTACCTGTGGAAAAAACCTTGTGGAGGGGGATGCATTTCAGATCATAGCATTGGTGAATGATGAAACTTGGATTTATGCACTTCCATGTTGATAGTGTGGATACTTTAAATTTAAGTGCTGTACAGAAGTATATATATATTCATCGTATAGATAAATATTTTTGGGGAGTCTAAAATAGACTGCCGTATCAAAAATAACAGGGATGTCTAAAAGGATATCAAAACAGTGAAAGCACTCAAACAATCTAGTGATATTCATTTGGGCATAGAAAGTCTAGATAAACATGTAGTAGACCAATAAATTTCCAAGTATTTCTATTGGGAATATTTCTTGTCTAGCTGGGTTAATTTCTTTAAGGTAATTCTTCAATAACAGATAAGTAAAATATTTTCTTTATGAGGGAGACTAAGTATGACAGAGGAATGCTTCAGATAAGCGCAATGAACTTTCTTCTTGTAAATGTGCTGTCTACCGTAATCCCAGCCTGTATCTTTTCGTTATTATTGACTTTGCCATTGCTAGAACAGGCACTGCAGATTGATTAGTCTTGTGAAGGGTTTTGTAATTCATACAGATGTGGTCAGGTAACAGAATATCTCAGTTCCGCTATGGAGGTTATGGTGGGCTGGTGCACTTCCATAGGTCGTGCTCTAAGTTGACAGAATTAATCCTTTTGACCTTGACTATACCCCACATTTTTCGAGGCAAATGGCTTGCTATATATGATCTTGTAGAGATTTGTGAACCTGACTCACAATCTGTTTATTTCAGTGGGATCCGAATGAAAACCTAATACTCTACCAATTATTCTAAAAGAAATGTTTGGCCCATCTGACAGCTATTCTGTTTATAAACATTCTATTTAGACATCCTGTATTGAAAATTGTAACGGAACAATTTGATAAAATGTTGATTAATTGAAACCTTTTTTGCTAATATTTTTAGTGACGGTCTCTTCAGACACTGTTCTTGTGGTTCTTGCTGAAATTCTATTTTCAACTCTTCTTTGTTTTTTAAAGCCACTCCTTACATTGGACAATTTTCTGGTGACAAAGTTTGCTGAGACAGGTGACGTCAGAGTTACAGTGCAGGCTTCCTGTGGGAGCTCCATGCTTCAGGACTCGAAAGTTGTCCACGTTTTTGGTGAGACATTACTCTTGTTAATTTTTTTTTTGTTTCACATGTACTTGTTTCTTATACCTCTTAAACCAGCCCTGACACAACTGAACCTGTTGTAAAATTATATCTAATGCAACATTTAATTGTTAAAATTAGAGGGATGAACTGTCACTAGGTAACTCCATGAAGTTGGACAGTGTGGTTGTATGGAAGGGTTTCATCTGAAAAGTTTTGTTTCCTTTGCTTATTTTGAGTCTTACTGCGGTTTCCAAATACTATGTGTAGCAATAGTGTTTAAGTAGTATTTTGGCCTATGACTCGAGAGTTTCTTAGAATTTCTAAATAAAGTAGTTTAAATACCTCTGAAAAAAAGAAAATTTAGTTGTGTATATACTCTCAGCATTAAAAGCAATGTGAAATAATTGTCTTTTATGACAATATATCACTGTTCCTTTGATATTTATCTGAGAGTTTGGGTCAAGTATAGCTCCACTGTAATTACTGAATAACCCTTCAACTCTTGTTTCGCATTGTGCCCTGGTGTGTTTTGTTGTGTCGTATAATGTGGTGGCAAGGCATAATATACTGTAAAAAATGTAGTGCTGATGAATTATTTACATTTGTATCTGTGCTGTCACATGTGGGAATTGTGATAAGTGAAAAAGCTTCTTTTTAATGCAGAGCTAAAAGCCTTCAGATATCATGAAATACACAACATGATACATCTCTATTGTCTGAAGAAGATTCTGTTATTTTTGCTTTTAGTATACTTATTAATTTTAAATAATGGTAAAAACCACACTCATGCTAAATGCAGCTTTTATGAACCTTCTCCTTTCCTAAGATAAATGGATTTAACCACTTATACATGCATCCACTTTTTTAGAATTCTTTAGAAGTATAACCCATGTTAGTGTGACCAGATCAATGACTTTGGCTTCTGCTCTTAGTGCTGGCCAATCCTGATACCAAGAGCACGAAAGTACTGGTCTTGGGGGAAGTAAAGAAACCTCTGGAAAAGAAAATCACATTAAAATACAATTCTGTTGGAAGCACTGGGGAGGCCAGGTTTGACTCATGCATTCCAGAGGATCTCTTTCTCTGCTTTGCATTAAGTTCCCCGGGTGTTCATCCAAGGAACCAATATGGAGAAAGGGAAGATTTGAGAGACCTTTTACTGAGGAACAGCCCATTTCTGGTATTTCAGATATTTTGGACAATATCCAGAGAAATGTTGTGGGTGTACCTTGGTTTTTTTTTTTTGAAGAGGGCAGTAGTTAGCCTTTGGTATATAATTTCTGTTCTTATTTTCATAGCTAGTTGATGGAATACATAAAGTATTCATTTTACATGAAAAGCAGGAACATGTAATGGGCAAAAAACACGTTTATGATTCAGCAAGAATAAAATCCATTGGCGCATTCCCATTACAAATAAAAGAAACCAACCATGTCTGTGGGGTGTATTGTCCTAAGGAAAAATTATTGGGAAGGTTATGATCCCAGAGCCAGTATGTAAATTTGCTTTGTTTATTTATTTTTCTTCCTGCTTTTTTATCTTTAGGCACAAATTTGATGATGTTGATGAAAATACAGAAAGAAATTGAGTACCTGACAGGAGTGTACTCTTGCTCCCTGCAAGAGTACACAACAGAGAGCAGTGGGGTTCCTAGATACTGCAGCGCTGCACAGCAAATAATGCCAAATATATGTTTTCAGCTTTTGTTTCTGCAAAACGGTTTCTGCAACCTGGTTTGTCACTTATTAAAAAATGTTTATTTTTGTTTTTTCTAGATCATTTTCATGTTCTTCCTCTGAAGTTTACTAAGCATCTGGACATGTACAACCCCGACATACCGGAGTGGAGGGAAGACATAGGGCAACCTGGTTTGTTACTTGTTAAAAAATGTTTATTTTTGTTTTTCTAGATCATTTTCATGTTCTTCCTCTGAAGTTTACTAAGCATCTGGACATGTACAACCCCGACATACCGGAGTGGAGGGAAGACATAGGGCGGGTAGTAACGCGACTTCTTGCAAAGGTGCTCTTTCAGATTGCTCGTAAAATGTTCCCTGGCCAGTCGTAAAGCTTGAAGGTTAAGTTAATGCCTTCTCATTTAGAAAAAAGGAGGCAGAGCAAAATAATAAAGTGAACCTCATGAGCCATATTTCAAACAAGTCTGAGCCTAGCGTCGCTTTTACATGCAGGCTGTAGACGATGATATCGTAACACGGAAAGTTTAGGTCTAACACAGCCTAATTGGCAATTAATGCTAAATATTGCTCTCTGGGATTAGGGATAGACATATTGGCAAATGCTGCTGACTCCAAAACAGGAAGAGTAGCTTAAATGTGATATATTTAGCAGTTAAGCAAAGGATGCTGTGTAATATAAAAGACATAGGCTTTGGGTAAAAACAAAGCAGAAAGGGAAAATTTACAATATCAGTTGTGTAACTTTGAAAATTATGTATAATATATAGGCAAGCGGTTCGCGCAGCTGTTTTTTTAGATCATATTAGCAAAAGAAATGTGGATCAGGTGCAGTTGAATCCTGTAGGTTAAATCAAGTACAAAGCCATGCAGCAGTTCTGTGAAAAAAGTAAAAGCACCCCATAAAAACTGTGAGCTCTAGAGCTGCGCTTTTCAGGAACACACGCTGCCAGCAACTGAGTGTGGACACACTGACTTTTTGTGAGGACAGTAGCACTGAGGTGCAGGTTGATAATGTTTTGTAAATGCTTGTGTTTGAAATCACTTGTCTTTTCCTGGATTTACGGTAGTGCAAATCAGGTTCTGGAATTTTGGCTTTATACTTTTTCCTGCCTTTTTTTTAAGGTTCACATCAAATGTCAAATTAAAGTAAATTCCCACTTTTCTCAACGTAAACCCATTCCATAACCAGTGTCAGTCAAACAAATGTTTTAATTCCTTATAAAATTGTCCTTGCATTTTAGTAATTACTAAATCATTTGCAAAAGAATATGAACAATTTAATGGAGTTTCGGAATCTGTTTGAGGAAAGAAGGCTACGGGAAGTGCCCTGGGTGTCATTAGAATTGTGTGGCTGTATTATACAACACATGGAGGAATTTGGGACTAAAAGCAAAAATTTGCACAAACTATTTTGAAAAGGAACGCACTTGACTTTCAGTGGGGGCTGCGGGTATTCATAACGATTTCAGGACCTGAACCTAGGTGCTCTTAGTATCACCCTGGAAGACTTCTCTTCCGTCCATCAAACACGATGGAAAAGCAGCCTCCCTAAGCTAAAGTTAGCTGTAATGAATATGCCCTTCTAAGTCTACAGAGTGTCTGAATGGCCCACAAAGGATCCTAAATCACTTAGAAACTTGTTTTGTGTTACCCTAGAAATGCACAGCCGTTTCAGAGTTTTGCTAAAGCTGCATACTTTGTTTTGCTTCTTTCCATGATGCCACTAAATCTCTTCAATGCGATAACAATGCTTAGCTCTTCCAATCTTCAAAAAGCAGCTCACATTTCAGGTAATTTATGTTTGGCTTTGTTCATGTTTTAACTTCTGGTGGAATCCCCTCTAAATATTAAGGATCTGAACACCAAAGACTAAGAGACACATGTGGAGTTACTTAAGTATTTTCTATAAAATATAAAGCATGCTGTCCTATAATTTGCCATATGCCTTTGTATTCACAGGAAACCAATATACCCGAAGAAACACTCATGACAGTCGTGAAACCTGGTCTGCCCACAACTGCTGACTTACATGTGCTACTACCAGCAAACCAACCAAAAAGGAAGAGAAGTGTAACTAGTGATAAGGTAACCAGAGCAATGTATGTCTGGTTAGGACAGTCTTCATCCTGTGTTGCAATCAGTGGCTGTACTCTCATTGTCTTTATGTGAAATTAAAAGGTGCTCCCTAATTATGTAAAGATCTCACTCCCACCTGACAAGAGACATGTAAAAGCTAGCAACAGCTATGACTGCTGTCTTTGACAGTGTATAGACCAGTATAATCTAGTGCTCGCTGGTATTAGTGTATTTCTTAAGAATAACTAATATTGATCTGTTTTTTAAACAGAAACAACAGTGATGGCATGTCAGTCTGTGAAGATCTGGTAGAGCAAAGAGTGTATTTGGAACACTGATATTTCTAAAGAGGGACGAACCATCTCTGCACTGTCTTCAGAAGCAAATTAGATTTCAGGTCAAACAGAAAAGAACCTTTAATAGTTGACCTATAATGTAAAGAGCATCAAGTAGGTAGTTTCTGCCTTTATGAGCAAATGTCCTTTTCAATTGGCAAGAAACAAATATAGTGAACACAGGAATGAAAATCAGACATTAGTTTCTCTCTACTTATTTCCAAACCGTATTTCTTCCATAATAAAAGACCTTATGCTCGTTAAAAATCAGAAGACTGGCACTTACAATTTTTGATATTCGTCCTTTTGCTGTGATAGAGAAGGAACAGATCCCAACACAGTGCCTGTATCTTGTAGTTCAAGTCCTGCCAATTACAAAGAATCCCAATGTAAGGTATCGTTAATTTTGAAGGGCATTTTACAACTTTTTGAGACAAGGTCACAGTATCCAAAGAGTTGGGGAAGTAGGTAAGGCGAAGCTCTTCATATTAACACAAAACTGGTAAGATTGTGTTTGGAATTGATCGGGTACATTTTGGAATGTCCAAAGGAGTATGTTGATGTTGTCCAAGTACTTGAACAGGTGTCTTAGTTTAAAATGCACAGAGTAGAGTGTGAATGCACAAAATTTTCTGCTCTGTGGCAACCCAAACCCTTACTGTTCTGCCTCTGCAATCACAGTGGGAATTTCTGGGAGCCTGAAATCCTGATTATGTTGCAGGAAACGATTAATTTTAGTAGGTTGTTTCTTTAGTAGAGAGCCATTCATGAACTATGGCTTTCAGCCAGGTGAGTATTACCACTTCAAAATTATTTGCATCGTTCCACTTCTTGAAGAAGTGAGGTGCAGCTTCTAAAGGAAATTCTTTCTCTTTATGCCAAGCATATATGGAATGGACGTCTTTAATAATTTAAGGGAACTGATGGTGATAGATTCTCAGGTTGTGCAAACATTTTATTTCAGTGCAAAGTGTTATGCATATTAGTTCTCTTTAAATCTCAACTGTTATATTAGTGCTGTGCTTCAAGGCAGCATGAAGAATATCATTAGTTATAATCAATGCTGTCTCAAGGTTTATTTTCATGTTTGTGTATGAGATACCCTGTGAGTTACTCCAAAACATAAAGAACAATCACATGTTGCAAATGATTTGGGAAAACTTTTGTTCAGTGGGGCTGTGGGGAAATTACAGTAGTTTAGCAGGACACAGTTTCTGTAATAAGTAGTCCTCCAGTAAGACCTTGCAAAGGTTTTCTGAAACTAGAGGAGCACTGAAAGGTGAAAGTAATTGTATAACCTGGAGAACAGATGTATATTTCTGACATTGTTAGAGTGGACCAGGTCAGGGGATGACATGTATGGAAATACCAAATATGGTACAACCTACATTTGGTTGGAGCAGGAACAAGGGAGACAGAAGCAATTACAGTGACCTATGCTGTCCAATGATAAAAAATCAGGTACACTAGTATCACATTTCGACACTTGATTGTTTTATAGAGAACAGTGTTATAGAGCCAGTCTTCTACTGCCAGCTGCCTAAATTTCTATTTTTATATTATTGCTGAGGGACACTACTTGAGCTACTGATATGTGCATATACATTTGTTGATTTAGAATTGAATGGCACAAATTTTGATAAAATATGTGTTGTATTAGAACCCATTGTGACTTGAGAAATATCCTGAAAATATACCCTATCTAAATAAACTTAGAAGCAGTGACTGGTGAAGTCAACAGGAAAATACTCATGATGTCACTCGTTTAAAGATTTGTTACATTTTCTTCTGTTACCAGAAGAGAATCTGGAAGGTCTTCATATGTTTCACTGGAAGGATGTGCTTTGTCATGCTGCTAGTGCCAGTTATCAAAGTCAGTGTTGTGACACTATTGCGAGGATACACCAATGCAGAATGTTTTCTGCACATTTGGAGGAGGTGTCCCTGAAATCCTTAACTTAGACATAGTTATGAAATGTCTTCCCCTAAAGAGAACCTATTTGTTCTTGGCTGAAAACCTTTTAGATTTGGGATATTACGTGATTTCAGAAGGCAATAATTTCTTGGTCAGGCAGAGAACACCTACTTGGTGGAGTTTCTATTGGTGTTTTAAATGAAGTGTTGTGATGTGATGCTATTTATTAAGTTAGTGGTCTAGAATAGGAGTCATTACTGATAAAAGTAGTCAGCAATAACAAAGATCATAAATAAGTTGGCAGTGTAGTAGTAGGAGCCCTTTGAACAATTCCGAATTTGGTTCCATTCTAACAAAAGCCCTTTTTCTTTCAAATGTATGCATGTAGAAATAAAAGCTGAGTGTGATTAACCTGGTTTTAAGAACACAGCAATTTCAAAATTATTTCATTCTAATCATTGACTCTAGAGGAAGACTTGGTCACTTAATTTATGCACATCTATTACATGCCTAATGTCAGGTGGGATGAGTCCAGTTGAAAGAGTCAGTTAAAGAGCATTTAAATTATAGCCTGAAAAGCAGTGGCTCTGAGGAAGATTTGGGGCTCTATCTAGACAAACCACTACACGAAAATTCCCAGTGAGTTGCTTTGGCAAAAAGGGCAAGTCAGAGCCCCAGATGTATAAATAAATGGGTAAGAGTTTGAATAGTGTCATTATTTTTGCATTCTTAACCACAATGCAGGAGCTATTGTGTTCACATGTTCAAATATTATCATTGGAAAGGATGTAGAAAAAGAAGATAGAAAATTCAAATGCTGGTATAAGAACCTTAACTTAGAGAGTCTAGAGAGGAGCTCCAAACACTGGATTTGTCTTTTAAACAGTTGGAGAGGTGGCAGCACTGTGCTCAATAAATACCTCAGGGCAGAAGAAAACCCCATGTGTACTGAAACAACTATCGATCTAACAGTGAAATAAATAATCCAGAACCTTTGGCTGGATTCACATAAGATTCAAATTTTTGACCTGTGGAAGTATAGTTCGTATAGGCTTGGGTGGGAACCCAGGGGTGGGGAGAGAAATAACGAACAAATGTTAGTCACTTAAGCAAAAACCAGAGCAAATGTTGAATTCTTCAAACGCCTGCCAGGAAAATATGATGTATCCAAAGTTAGAGGGCTCAGTAATTTTATTTACTGGCTGAAAGTCAGATTAGCCTAAAGTAGTGGTCCCTCTTGCATTGTATACCATGAACATGTGAATGAACCTGGGCTGAGACTAAGTTACTCTATTTCAGCGGTGCCAGCGTCACTTTAAAGGCTGCTAACCAATATAGTTGTCATATCCATTCTCTTTTCAGACTTTGGGCAAACAGATAAATACTTAGGAGCTATCTGGAGTAATTGTCTTGTAAAGTAACTGAGGCCATCCTCACATCACCCTTATGTTGAGTCATTCCCCCCCCCCAAAAAAAGTAATAAAGTCAGTGGAATGGCTTCAGAAGTTAGATATTCCTCAATATGAGTGAGGATATTTGAATTTGAACTTTTGTGTAGTCTCTGTCCATAACATGAGAGAGACTACAGGGATTTCAAGACTACAGGGATTTCTATCTATTATACTGCAAAGGCTTGTCAAAGATGAACACCGTAATTGATAATATCATAAAAGGAGTTGCTCGTGAAGGTTTCATGGATATAAAGCATATTTCTAATTTGGCATCCTGTGGGAAGTCATATCCTAAATTACAAGGCATAGAGTATAAAACTAGCTTTGATCTTTTAGAAAATTACCCATGTTGAAGACACAAGCAAGTAGAAGGGAAAATTCAGACAATTTGTCACCTGGGGTTAGGATATGATGGTATATTTAATGGTTCTGCTCCATAAAAATGTGAGAGACCATATTTTACTATGCTCTATCCACTGGAGAAAAATAGGAGGAATCCTGATTTTTTCCACATGGATGGATGTATATATTTCTACAGAGTATTGTTAAAAATCAGGTATAAATGGAATCCATCTCATTATAGGTAAGGAGGTGAGGTAAATTATGACATGCAGTTCATTATCAAATAGCAGTTACTTTTCATAGCAAGACATCTAAAGTGACATCGCAGGTTTTTTTCTGATAGGTTAGAAAAATGGAGAGTTTTTAATATGGGTTATGCATTGTGTGAGTTATGAGCCAGGTCAACCCAATAGCGCGTGCAAATGACATGCTGTCTGTCACATACTGGGTAAAGGGTTTGGTAAGCAGAAAGAAAGATTTGGCTATAAAGTTTTGACATTTTCAGCTTTTATGGCTTGCGGAGTTTTGCATGGGTTTTAAATATGAAATTTCTTTAAGATTTCAGCTCATCGTTGACAAACGCTTTCTGAGTTTCTCACCATTTAATGAGCCAGAGGTTTTCCTTTTTAGAGCATTGAGTCTTTCAAAGTGGAACGGAATGTGAGATGTCTGACATTCTCTCTGTTGTATTTTCAGAGAATAGCGGCTATAAAGCAGGCCTTGAATGCACACAACATCAGTTTCTTTCTGAGGGGAGGATACTGGGTCTTAGTGACTTTAGCTGACTCCGGTTCAGGTAAATATATAAACAAAGCTCCCAACAGACCAACCTTTGGATGCTTGTCTGAGTTTAGATAAGTTAAGGAGAAAATCTTCATATCAATATATATATGTACCTATACACACATACATGTATACTTACTCGGTACTTGTTGCATATAGAGACACACATAAATATATATGTGTGTGTATATATGTATGTAAATATATATATACATACACACACACATGTATACATGGATATATTTTCATTTGGTACTTGTTAACAATCACCACAAAATAAATATTTCTTACATATTTCCATTTTGTCATACCTCCTGATTTGTATCAGAAGCTTCTTGCTTTTTTCTGTGTAACCATGACATTAACTAAATACCTATATTATACAAACCAGTGCCCTGAAGGAAGAGCCAACCAGGCTTCAAAAAAAACATCTGGTGAAGCACTTTGGCTGCACTGGCTGCCAAGAAAGCAGAGCTTCTTTACTTCAGCCAGATATAACTCCAGGGGTCTGGGACATAGCATCTCTGCCTTCTATCTCTGATCTTCAAATCAACTGACGTGAAGCTTGTTGTAGGGTTTCTGCATTGCTAATCCTGTCCTGAGATAAATTATATGCTTTTTCTGTGTTTAAAACAAACGGAAACAGGTTTTTTGCATGCATTTCATGCATCTCTGGATTCACTATGTACCTGGAAACTGGTTGAAGAGAATATGTGTGCATACATGTGTGCATATATTGAACAGAGATACGTTAAAATGATGTTTTAACCAGAAGGTTCACCTTGTATTAGACGTTCTTGTAATTTTTATTTGTGTATCATATCCCATAATATATCCTTCTTTGTTATTTCAGTGTGTTGTGGGAGAACAGTTTAGCTGACCACAATCAATTTATGTAAATACTGGCGTGATATTTTATCTGTCAGCCCTCTGTAGAATACAAAGCTGTTTTATCTAGTCTCGTATGTAGGATCGTGCTACAGTCTCGCTGTGGTACCTCATCTGGTTCAAAGGGCTAACATGCGTTAGCCAGCCCAAAAGGCTGGGATTGAAAGAAGCCCATGTTCATTCCAGCCTTTACCAATGTATGACCTTGATGAGTTCGTTTGTTGTTCAGAGCCTTAGTTTCTCCATCTGTGAAATAATACAGCCCTGCTTTTGCAACACATATACTTAGGGTATGTGATCATTTCCTATGATAACTTCAGATTCCCAGGAAAAAACCACACTGCGTATGCAAATAATTAAATCTTCAGGGTTTTGGTTTTTGTTGTTTTTTTTTTTTTAATTTGTCCTCTGTCCTTCAGTCACAAGTCACCAATTAATTTTGGTTTGCTGCCTTTTTGAAGAGGCTACAGATGGAGTTAAAAGAAGAGGTTACACAAACAACAACAAATGTTTGTGACCTGGCAATTAGATAGAAAAGAAAGCCCAAGAATGTGACTGATCTGAAAGAGGACGTGCTAAGCTGTTCTTTTATTTCATATTTCAGACTCTCAGAGGATTGGAGGAGGCAGTGGCTACTGGGCTATTGTGGTTCTCTTTGTTATCTGTCTAGTTGCAGTTGGGGCTTTCATCCTCTACAAGTTCAAAAGGCAAGTAAACCTTAATCAACAACATACACATTTTAAGAATTAGGTTTATCCACAGATCAGCAAAACAGAGTTTGTTATTTGAAAAGGAGATTTCTTAAAGAATTGCAAAAAGTCCACCGCTTTGAAAATTGTCTTTTTCTGAACTTTTCAGGCATCAAGATACTTCACTGACGCTTGTTTTCACTTGCTGTGTTCCAAGATAAATAGCAGCAATATGAGAACTATGGAGAGTTTGTTCAGCTTGTCTAAATAATATAATCAAGAAACAGAGATGAGCTAAAATATTATTCCTGATTAATTCCTACTTCATTACAGTTATGAATAAACTATCTCATAGCAGTTATGAATAAACTAAAGCTATCGGGACAAGGAGTGCATCTGCAATGCTGATTTGCTTAAAAAAGTAGTTTTATCAAAACACATAGCGCTCTGGAGTTTCTGTTTGCACACATTACATTTTAATTGCTGGGGCAATGCCATGTAGAATGACTGGTGGAAATAGATTGGCGTTAATTTGACACTAGAGTGTGTTGAGGGGAGAAACAATTCTGGAAGTGGCCCTTCTGCAAGACATATTCTCAAAATTGAGAAGGGATGCCATGCCAGCCGTTGACAGTCCAATATATCTTTAGTCTGCAATTGGTTTTAATCAGAGCTACTAGGGTACTGTGCAACTTAAAGAATTTTGTTCTTATTCATGAGTCTGTGTTATCATTGGCTATGCTTTTGGTATTTTTGTATCTCTCGGGCATTTAGAAGCTATTGGGTTTGAGCATACTGGAGACAAGCCTTCATCGTCATCAAATCCTGATGTCCTTACACAGTGAGGATTCCTATTGATTTGTCTTATTTTTTAAAGATTGGGTTTTACTTGAAATAAACATAAGTTTATAGAAATGGGTGCGGCACTGAGTTTGTGATAGCGATAAGCGTAGGTAGCATTTAAGTAAGAGTTTGTTTAGATAAAGAGTTTTTAAGTCAATAGAGAAAACCCCCTTTTTCCAAGTATCTCTCAATTTTCTCACTGCAGCATCTAAGTTTCTTAGAGCTCATAGTGGCTGATTGCTCTAAAGGACAAAGCACAGAATGCTGTATCAGACTGTCTCCAACTGAATAAAAATCCATTTCGCTATTTTAGGTGCCTGCTGCAAGGAAAAGCATAAAAATGGTTGATGTGATGTAATTATATTATTTCAGTAGCAATACATGGAGGATTTGCTGTTTGTAGTGTGGGATCATAAAACTTGCTTGTGATATCTTTCAAAAGCTGTATGATTTATATATTTTATTAGCTCTTAAATGAGAGCAATTAAATAACAGACACAATTATTGCATGGCAAAAGAAGTATAAAATATTCAAGAAAGGAAGAAAAAAATTATTTTCCTTGAGTTCTTTCTAAAATGCCCAATGAACCATTGCTTTATAAAAAGTGCTTTTATTAAGGAGGAAACTATAGTACAATTTGCAAATTGCAAGCTTTAATGTCTATCACACTTCTATATATAATTTGTGAAAATCATTTGCATTTAAATTTTGTGGAGGTTTAATTTAGGTGTGAGTGAGGAAAATTGTGAGATATATTCAAATGTTTCTCAGTAGCCTGAAAACTGCTGTTGGCATTGATGAATGACCACGCAGTAGTATTCAATTTTAGTCCGTATCATATCTCTTTCTGAGATATTTGATGGAATTATTTTTAAATATTCCTGCTAAGCTTTTCCAAGATGACAATTTTTTTAGGTTGCATCCTTCATTTGCAATTTGATCTTCGAAGAACATTGAGCACCTAATTGGTGCTACGTTTGAAAAATCACTTTTTCCCTGTGTGCTCCCTGTGAACTCCTCTCCCACCCAAATCTTTAATCCCTTAAAAAAAGTCTTTCCTACGTTTATAAAGACGGATGGTGAATTGCTGGATCCCCATGGAGTACTTACTTGCGAGTATAGTCCCTTTAAAGTCAGTACAGTGCATATGTAAGTTTACAAACTGATCCATAGGGACTGAGTCTATGAAACTGAGTGTCCTTTATAGATACAAAGGTTGCAAGTTGTAATGCACAAAGGCAGCTTGTCAATATTATATGCCTGTATATTAAAAATTAATCTGCTGAAAGAATGCCGTAGGCAACAAAAATTGTTCAATTTTAGGAGATCATTTCAGCAGAATAACACTTACTGGGCCCTATGGTAACTCAGACAACGTATGCAAATATAAATATGAATTATTTCCACATAGAAATTACAGACATCTATAAGGTGTTGAAATGTTAATACCATCCATAATTTTTATGTATGATTCACAAAATTAAGGGGGAGATGGAAGACATTTGGTGGTGCTTTACTTTCATTTATGTAAGTTGCTAGATACTCCTTTCAGAATAGGGTTAAAACTCCTTTTTTCCCCAAGTCAGAGAAATGTTTATTCATCTTAGTTTTATCACTACATTAATTGGATCTACAGGACTTGCAGTTGGCATTAGGGCACAGGCAAAGCAAAAGTCTGCACAGTCTGCAAAAAAGTTTGCACAGTCTGCAAAAGATTGCATGGACATGGCTTAGACTATTCTCTCTCTCTCTCTCTTTGCCGGCCCAAAGGACAGTTCTTTGCTTAAGGTTAAGTTTGATACCTGGAAAGATGCAAGATGGAAAGACTGGCTTGCAGATAAGATGGTGACTGGATTGGCAGGGAGGTTACAGCTTCATACGTGAGAGTATTTCATCCATTTGCAATGAGCAGAGGCACTGTTAAGGACTTGTGATGAAAAGTAAAGAGAAAATAGCGGACTTCTGTGTAGACCACAGTACAGCTTCGATAGAAAATAAAGAAACCTGCCCAAACTGCCCAATGGTTCCTGAGTGCCGAGGCCCCTTGTCCCCAAGCATGGTCACCCGCCCTCCCTGCCCGGAGTATTTCTGAAGTTCATGTCATAAGAACTTGGATCCTAATTTACACTGATTTTTGTCAGGCAGAATTGCGAGATGAAAGACGGTGTTGACAAGACATCAGGGACTAATCTAATATCTCTTTTTTATGAATCTTTCAGGGCAATCAGGACAGCTATGATGAAACTTGCTGCTCCTGTTTAATTTCTCATTTTTTGAAAACTGCAATACCCAGTGCTAAAAATTGGTGTCCCTCGCAAGAAGTAAATCTCACAAAATTAGTTTGGGGGAGAGCACTAATCTAAAAATAACAATCCTGCATAAGATTCTGTGTCAGGTGCCTCATATGCAGAAAACGGAGAGAGTATTTTATCTAATTAAGTAGGGGGGTAGGGGAAAAATAGGCAGATTCATATAGAGGTAGTGGGATTTTGGCTGATGAGTTATATGCATAGTAAAAACCAACGCCGTCTCATCATTCCTGCAGGAATG
>NW_009220010.1:43120-67018 GCF_000690835.1 Fulmarus glacialis
TTGTATAATTTCCCACTACTCTAATCAAAACTAAAATTGTAGGGTCTGCTGGATAATCAGAGCTGTCATGGCTGTCTAGCTAATGATTAGGTGACTGTAGGTTACATCGGTTCTGATATGCCCTAATCCCAAATACTTAAACACTGACTAGGAAGACTGCTGCCCTCTGTTCTTACATGCAGTAAAATTGCAAGCATTTATCATTTCGTCTCCCTCCCCCTTTACCTAATGGCCTATCTGTGCATCCAGCCGCTTCTCGCCGGTGCTTGAAAAACTGGTGCTGGAGTCCCTGGAGCTTGTGGAGCGAGTCCTGGCAATCCCGAGAGTGCTTAGTTGCTTTAGACAAAAAAAATAAAAGCCAAAGTGTCTTGAGACACGCAGGGTTTTGATCCTTTATGATCAGAGCAGGCAAGCAATTCAAATTAGGGCTATTTTTACCCAGTAAATGAAAAGTAAATTTTAAATGATAAATGCTGATGGTTTTAAAAACCCGTATCCCACAAATGAACAAAAATCGGTTTAGATAGTTTGGGGGGGGATTTTCAGCATGGCAGCAAGGAGCAAGAGCTGCTAAATCTGGCTGTGGCACAAGAGGCAGACGACGAACACGGATGGTGGGCAAGCCAAGAATAATTTGCCTTTTCTTTGCTCTTACTTTCTGAGAATGGAAATAACCGATCGGATGCCTCAAGCAAACAATGTGTTACAATACTCACTAGTATGCTTCAGTTCTTTAAGCATCCAGGTAAAATGGACTACAGCTGCTTCTTTCGACCAATATGAAGCAGCTGGAAAATATTTTTGAGAAATCAGGTCTATTTTTAATGCAAATCTGGGACCTGCATATAGTTTTTCTGTACCATACCATCTTTACTAAATTTGGTTCAGTAAAAACACACTCCTTCCATTCCCTTTGAAACAATGTTTATATTTTTTGTGGGTTTCAAGTTGCCATTCAGAAAAGACAACTTCATCCTTTCAGAGCAAGCTTCTATGGCGTGGGGTCCTGGGCAACAGTGTGGAGAAGGCAAATAGCACTGTCTGCACGAGGCAAAGTGGAGGAAAGGAAAATTACGTTTTAGCCATATCAAAGCTGCCATGTAATCATCATGTTACTAGTGGAAGATCTGAAATCATCCTTTTCTTATTTTTTACTTCTGTATAAAACAGGATGTTAGAGTAGCCAAACCAGAGCAAACAGCTGGCTTTTCTGCTTAGGTATTTTACCTGGTTAATAGTAGCGAATTTGATTCTCTAAAAGAGTATGAAAATCATCTTTTAATTTGTATGCAAACTACTGCCAGTGTGCTTAAAGCTGCATACATTGTTTTCACAAATTGCTGTGAATCTACTTCAGCTAAATTTATACTATTTTGTGTGTATTCCTTTTTTTCCCCCACTACTATCAAGAGCCACTTTTGGTAAATGGACCCCCTCCTGGGTCATTTCCACAATCTGGAGCAGAACTGTGTTATCTTTCTGCCTCATTGACTTACTATCTCATTTTCAGTCTCTGAAGAAAAGCTATCTTTTTTCCCCACCTTGCTTATACTAATTTTATGTTCCATGAGAGCAAGTTTAGTCCCAATCCATGCCATATACTTATAAAAAAACAGGCACTAATTTAATGACCCACAATACTTCATAAAAACTTCCTCAGAAATCAAAGTAATAGCATGTAGAAAAGATTTCTGAAATGAAAGAGGCAAGTAAATCAGGAGTGCCTTAAAGCACAAAGAAGTCAGTCATCTGAACATTAATCCAAACATAATAAAGCCAACACCACAATAAAGTATTCTATTTAATGGATTATTATTGTTGTTAGTTTTATTTAAGTTCCAAGAGAATGCTACATTATTCCATATCCTTTGCCATGTGAATACGTTCCTATTTTTTATACTAAAGAGAATCTTAATCAAGCCTCTGGAAAATGAATGGAGTTGCATAAAGGCCAATGAATATTGGCTCCACAAGGAAGGAATTGAAAGCCAAATAAACTAGAGAGTTTAAATGAGTGGGAATCAATATCTCATCCCCCTCCTGCTGTTCCTTACTGCTGAACATTTTTAAGTGCAAACAGTGCAAACAGGGTATGAACTGATTAGAATTTGTGAATATAAGGAGGAAAAAAAATACTTTCTGGAATATCTTCTGAAAGATGTGGGACCTGGAGAGCTTGGTGAAAGCCATGTGCTGTGATGTTCGTTAGTAGTTCTGTGTAGAATTAAGCCTCCAGTTCATATTTTCATGGTCCTCAAAGCAGGCATGAATATTTTGTCTTCTTCATGATTGAAATAAAATGCTGCAGAGAAAACAAAAGAAACTAAAAATGTAAACCATGGAGTGCTGCTCAGCAGAGGTAATTGTCTCCAGTGATGGATGTGAAGCACATGCATTTTGCAGCTGAAGAGTAAACCCCCAAAAGAAACTATTGCATAATCTTTTTCTCTGTTCTTATAAATGTGCTTTCAATTTTTGTATTGCTGATATAAATCTCTTGGGTCAAATTTCATGTCTTGTCGTGTTTTCACAGTAGTCTTTTATGTAGACCCAAGCATTTCAGCTCTGCCTACTTCAAACAGTTACATTGGACTCAACATAAATTGCTTCCTTAAGAAGACCAAAGCACATCAGGGTACACAGGAGTTTCTCTCTGTATAATTAGGGGTCGCAGCTTCCTTCCTACATTAGAGCAGTGAGGAGCGACTGGAAAATTGCCAGAATCAGGCCCATCTTTAGCAAGGATTCAGTATCCACATCCTGTTTCATCCCACAGTGCGGTTGTCCCTTATAAACTGAACATCTGGCACATGTGTTAAAAATGCCTCTTGAAAAGGCTTGGAATATAATTTTCTTCACTCTGGTTGAGTCTCTTCCTTGTAAAACTGAACCAATATGAAACACGTAGAGATCTCTATAATGTATAAAAGGTCAAATGCCTGCAGCGTATGCCTTCACAAGACCTGTAATATTCTCCTTCCTCGCATCCATACTCTGTGTTACAATCTAAGATGCTTTCCTCTGTAAGTGTGAGGAGCAAAGGAAAGTACGGAAGAGTCACGGAATACCTCAACTTTATACCTTCCACGAAGGATCTGTATGTAGCAGGATTGGGCTCATGAGGTTTAGGTGAGTGAGAAATAACAGCTTACACCTTTTCTCCTTTTATCCATAATCCATAAAGAAGTGCTCTTAACAACAATACGTTTCATGGTTATTTGTGAACTTGTGAGGTTTCTTCATTCAGGAATCCCTGAATATGTTTAATAGCATGTGTTGTGATTGTGGTGATCTCCAACTAGTAAGTCTTACCAGAGACTTACTCTGGTAACTCTTACCAGAGACTAGCAGCTCTGCTCCCTTTACTTAACTGCAAAGATCTGATGTGCCATGTGGGTTTGAGATGGATAACATTTTTATTATGTCAAAAATATTTTGATAATGTCATTGATGCTTCTACAATCTGTCAGAAATACAGTTTTGAGAAGGTCCCCCAATTATTGCAGAAACATATGTGCTAATTCTGCAGATGTGTTGCAAAGACATTCTTCTGGGTTTTGTTTCCCTTAGGCATTTGGTGGTGGACTGAAAGTGAGCAATTTGACAGATTTGATGCAGGTCTGATTGAGAGGGATACTGTTTTCCACATGACCAGTTTCACTAGCAGACACATTAAAAACAGTCTGGAGTTACTGGCCCTAGAGAAAAAAAATCAAAATTAATTACCTAATGTATTTGGTAATGAGGAATGTCCTTCCCCCTTTCAATGTGGCTTCTTCATCCAGTTAATGGGAGGAGAGTGAAGCAGGACTTGGCTTTATATGTATGTTTGTGTTGGAGGAACCCTCGGACCTGTTGAAGTGGTCATAATAGCACAGCGTTGTGCTGTCAGACCTTCTTTCCATCCTTGTCCTTTGCATTAGGTTAGTCCTGTGTTTTATTTACTCCATGCTCACTGAGATACAGAAAAAAGCAAGAGCAATCAGATTTCTTTCTTTGTGCTGCTTATAGATAGTGGGATAAAATACTTGATTTCTGTGTATATATAATTTTGTGTGTGTGTGTATAGACGTACCTATACAGATGTGTGTGTGTGTGCACATAGGTATATAGGATGCAATTCATCTCTTGGATAGTTCAAACTAAAGGGAGGAGATCCTCTTCAGTTGTCTTTCATTGTTTAGCAATTTCTATTTATTCTAATTACTTTGATGCAATGAAAGGTGCTGTTCAAAATAGTTTGCTGCAGTAACTTTTATCTCAAACTAAATGGTGCCACCTGGTAAAGAACTTTTCTTCTGAAATGACATTTAAAGGCAGGTCATCTTCAAAAGCCTAGAGAAAACAGAGCAACCTGTGTATTTATCCAGCTTTCATACTGCTGCCAGAATATGGAGCAGAAGATGGTCGTTTTTAGAGAGGTACCTAAAAATTAGTGTCACTTTTTGTATCTTCTCACTGTCTAAAGGAGCTCAGCAGAAACTCCAGTCTCAGCAGTTCAACCCATTTTCTCTTTTCTTCTGTTGTCTGCCCAATGCAATAATCTATGTTTAAGCACAGACGTTGACAGCCATGATCTGCTGTCATGCTGATCAAGCTGTCAAGCTGCTCCTTGCAGTGTGGGAAATGGAGCTCACAACCTGCAACTCCCTAATGAGAAATGTCTGCTTGGTGCCTAGGAAAGGATGTCCTTATGTACCAGGCAGATTGCAGGTGAATGCAGCTACAATAAAGGATATGGCTCTCTAGAAGTGTTGAAACCATAAATTCTGTTGCAAAAGCTAGAAGTCCCTGATTATTCCCTTTGATTTTACAAAGTCTAATTTAAGTTAATCTAGTTAAGAACTCTTTATCAATACTCACTCTTAAGCCTCCCAGGCTCAGCCATGGTGCTAATTGTCCATTAGAGCTGATAGAGCCATTTAATAACATGCTTTTTGTTTTTCTAGATTCAAATCAGAATGAATGAGTTAAATGCTGTCAGCTATAGAAAGTTTTGTCTAATTGAGCAATTCCCAGTAGTCCTGGGCCAAGCTTTACACTCTGTCTCCTTCAGTGCTGCCTGCTTAACTTCACTAACCTCCCCTGTCTTGTTATTTGCCCTTATTGATGCCTGTTACCTCCTTAGTCCTTGCTCCTGACCTCCTGGTTCCTCACTCTTTGCTCCCTTTCCATTCCCTGTCTCCTGGATTTCTCCTGCTTCTTCTCCTCAACCCTGATGGAGTATGAGTGCGCTATTCGATGCTATCACCCACCTCACCAGGGAGTTGTGATCATAGAATCATAGAATGGTTTGGGTTGGAAGGGACCTTAAAGATCATCTATTTCCAACCCCCCTGCCATGGGCAGGGACACCTTCCACTAGGTCAGGTTGCTCAAAGCCCCATCCAACCTGACCTTGAACACTTCCAGGGATGGGGCATCCACGACTTCTCTGGGCAACCTGTCTCACCATCCTCACAGTAAAGAATTTCTTCCTAATATCTAATCTAAATCTACCCTCTTTCAGTTTAAAACCATTACCCCTCGTTCTGTCACTACGTTCCCTGATAAGGAGTCACTCCCCATCTTTCCTGTAGGCCCCCTTTATGTACTGCTATAAGGTCTCCCTGGAGCCTTCTCTTTTCTAGGCTAAACAACCCCAGCTCTCTCAGCCTGTCCTCATAGGGGAGATGCTCCAGCCCCCTGATGATCTTCGTGGCCCTCCTCTGGACCTGCTCTAGCCGGTCCATGTCTGTCTTATGCTGGGGGCCCCAGAGCTGAACAGAGTCCTCCAGGTGGGGTCTCACGAGAGATGATGGCTGTGACCCAGCTTAATGTTTGTGAAGACACCTGGAATCAGGAATGAATGCCTGTTGGGCCTTTTTATTGCTTGAGTTCTTAACAATAGCTTTTCTGGGGTTTTAGTATTTTTTTTAGTATTCTTCATTGTCTGTCAATCTTAGTCAAGAAATTGATGCTTAATTATTACTTTGGTATGAACATGTGATAAGGCAGTTACATAAAACTGCGACTAAGAATAAGGAGTTGTTAAGTTTAGGTTGTGAACACAAAATTAAGGAAGGGTGGGTACTATTTTGTGATTCTGGTGCAACTTTGCTCTACTGAAGCTCTGCTCTGATGCCAGTGTGTGTGCGACACAAAGGAACTCCATCACAAGACTTTTTCTCCTTGTCCGATTTAGGAAACTGCCAGGCAGAAATGTCTATGCCCAGATGCACAACGAAAAGGAGCAGGAGATGACGAGCCCTGTTAATCATAGTGAGGACACCCAGAACATCATCCAGGGTGAGGAGTTTATTGATGATGATCTGGACTCTCAAACACTAGGTAACGCAAGAGGTAACTTCATTTTTAGTTTATAAACTTTCATAAGTAATTTATTTTTAATTGATGTTTGTTTTCATTTTAGCTTTTTTTCATTTTCTGCTCAGTCTCAAGAAGAAGCAAATAGTACACCACTAACAAAGGATTGTCTCAGTTATCTTCTTTTGACTTGCTTGTGATACAGGCTAATGTATGTATGTATGACATGCTATATAGAGCATGAGTACACAGATAGTACAGTTTAATGTCAGGAGACTGACTTGGACAATTTTAGAGAGAAATTGTATTTGGCAGAACAGGATATAATAGGTAACAGTTCAATTAACTTAATAATCCCCTGAATTAGTGGAAAATGGAGTTTAGGCCAGAAGGATTTGTAGAGTCAATGTTTCCATGATTTCAGATGGATTGTATCTAGATCCGCTGCTATATTTGCCATCGTATTCCAGTGGCATTTAAATTTTTTGTGATTAGAAACATTAAATTAATGTCTGTATAAAAAGTATCGTAAGTCTTCCCTAATTTAGCTGGTAACTTTCTAGTATTCATGGGGTGGTCATAAGGAACCCGTGAGGGAAACTTTCTGTCGATATCTCTCAGTGCAAATTATTTCAGTGTTAGGTGGAGGTGTATATCCTGGCACCCTGTGGTTATTTTTAATGTAACATGGAGTGCTGATCTATAAAGTTCATTTCTTGTAAAGTTTACTATTCTGTTCAGACTGCTTTCAGGTCACAGTCTGAAAAGTGCAGGACAATAGAAAATGCTCTCCAGTTCCATTTCTACACATTTTGTGAAAATAAATCAGATAACCCAAAGCCTTTGGGATTTGTAACAGTAGATTCATGGTGTAACACGCAACTGTAACGTCTTCATGAACCCACGAAAGAAGATGTGTTTTAGCTGCACCAGAGGTAGCCTGGGGAAGGACAGAACTTTGTCAGAGGAGAGATTTCTCTATCTTGGGTTTCACCTTTATCGTTTGTTGTCGATGTCTTTATTTTCATTTGCTGAACCATGTGCCACTTCTAGGTTCTTGGAGGTGTTAGCTTTGAGTACAAGGGAAGAAGCCAGCCTCTTGCTTTGCTTTGTGTATTTCTGTCTTTTCTTTGACAACCTTTGTGTATGAGTATCACTGTGTTGTGTATGAGTATCACTGTGTTTTCATTCAGATTTTGCAAGACGACCTTGATTGCACTCCTGACTTTACCGGAGTTAGTTCTAAAAACAACCCTGGAAAAACAAGGTCTATGTTAGAATTGTTTGATCAACTCATCTCCAGGGTCTTTAGAGGAGAAGGCTGAATGCTAAAAAAATCCTTGCAGACATGCCTGTTAAAGTGAAGCATTCAAACACCTCTAGTAATGTACAAAAGCATAACTTCTTTTAATGGTAGGAAATCCCTTATGGCCTATTTATATAAGGCAGCTTGGGATGCTGGAATAAAGAAATGCTACCCTGATTTGTAACGCATTCAGAAATAATCTCTATTTGCCCTGCACTCCTTACTCAAGAGGAAAAAAAATTCTTCTATCTGGGCAGCACATTATTAGGGTTAAAGAGTGCAAGACCATGATGTTTTGATGTGAAACTTAAGACGGTTAGCAAACGCAGATCTTGAGGTGATTTGTGCTTCTGCCAGGTTGTCAACACCAGCAGCATTTCCAGCAGAGCGTAAAGAGTTCATTTCTGTGGATCATAATCATCCATGTTTGTCAGCTACTGTACAGCTTTTAGACACAAGACTTTATTTAAGACATAAAACTATACTTCTGCTCGCTGTGCTGTTTTGTTACTTGCAATACTTTCCACTAGCTCCGGTATTGCTCAGTACTGCCAAGAAAATACTCCTGTTAATGATACTCCTCTATTTTATCTGGCCAGAGTATGAAACATGTTGTAATCCCTGCTTTATATTAAATTCTGTTTTACAACATTATTTGCAGAAGATTCCTATGCTATGGAGATCCCTTCTAGTTCTGGTGAGCTTTCTCCCTCCCTGATGGGAGATGTCAGTAGCAGCCTCTGCTCCATGCACAGCAAGGAGTTACAGGCCTGGGTTTCTGTTTGTTCTCTCTCTTCTCATAACTTTTGAATTTCCACAGTACAGTATTTCCAGACTCACCCATCCACTTTTTTTGTTTTCTATATATTTTATGTTGCCTACTTTATCGCAACCCCCACCTTGGGACTCCTCAACACCATTACCTTGCAGTGACTCCTTCTGGGAGAAGTGGCAACTTGAACAGCTACAGAGTTCCCCTATTGCTGATGCCGGTCAGTGTCCAGTCCCAGGTCAGTGGCATGTCGAATGGACGCCTCAGGTTCCATTCTCCTCCCTCACCTGCACCCCTCGAGACAACTACACCTTTTTAAGCCACAAAGAGAACCAACTTATGCTGTCACTGGGATAGAAACCCTAGGAATTCGCCACAAATCCACCACCATGAGCAAAAGCTTTGCGCAAAAGTATGCTGTAGGTACATGGAGCTGTTGCACCAACCTTCACCTGACCTGTTGTTTGATAAAGCCACTCTCTTTATGCGATTGACTTGTCCCTGCAATAAAAGGGGGATTTATTGTGAAGTGCCTGAAATACACTAATGCTGGCCTTTTGTTTCTGTATTTTTGTAGGCAATCACTCAGGCGTGGTTTTGAGCATCAACTCCAGAGAGATGCACAGTTACCTGGTTAGCTGATATTTACAGCTGAACACAAAAACCGAAAGACTCTTCTCTGTATCATTTTATTTTTCCCTGGTGATGTCACAAAATTGCAAATATGGCTGTAAATGCTGGTGGAGAGGAGGTTTCTTATCAGTCCCATGGAAAAAAGTGTCCATCATCAGTTACCGAGGGAGAAGGATAATACGTCTTCTGTTCACTCTATGGCCTGGGAACTCGTTACGATTGAAACTCAAACTGTGGTAGCAAACTTGTAGCCCTAGGCACCTTCAATGCCACCTTATTTCTTTTCTGTATATGCTCTAGTTCTTTATGTTTATTTTTAGAAGGATCGACTGTAACTTTTTAATTATATTTTTAATTGAGGTATTCAGTGGAAGGCTGGGACTCTTCAGCCCGAAAAGGTGGTTTTTACACAAGCAACTAGACCAGAACAGATGGTTGGTTGATCACGACTTTTTTTTAGGAGGCCAAGTGTTTCTGCACTGGGACAGGACTGAGCAAGGAGACAAATGCACTCCTAGTCGATACAAGCTCTTAACTTAAACATGTGTGAGACAATCTAACGAATTTAGGCTTAGGCCCTTCTGTGGATTAAAGGAAGTAAGTGTTAATTAAGATATCTCATAATGTAGGATAATGCTCTTGTAGGTGTAGCAAGTCCTGACAAACCATCAGCACCAGTATCTCCCCCAATCCCACCCCGTGTGAAAGAAAAACACCAGCTTGATGCTATTTCCAGACCAGGTGCCTTCACTTGCGGACAGTCATTTCAGTTGCTCTCTTCTTGAATCCTGAGCGAGCACCTCTAGGACGATGGCAGCTGCCGGATGAGTTATCCTGTAAAACCCCATGCTGGTGGCCTGTCTCTTTTTAAATTTCCAGAATGTGTAAATACCTCTTTTAAGCCGCTTTCTTTGTATGGTTATTTTTTTAAAACTTCCTATTGGGGTAGAGGTGCCGGGTAGATCAGAGCTCTCCTCCGGGCAGGACTGGGAAGTGCACCGCCATCCCCTTCCCACCCGCATCCTCCTTTGGGATTTTCCTTGGCTGTTTGCCCTTGCAGGCGGGGGTGGGCAAAATCTTCCCTGACCTTTTCCGCTGGGGTTGGTTTGACAATCCAGAGGGCCATGGGGAGGTGGGCTGTGATTTAGGGGTTCGTATTTCCTTTCCATCACCACAGGGTGTCACTCAGTCCCTACCACCGCTGGCCCCTATTTCTGCAGGGAGGGCGGTGGGGCTTCTGAAGGAGCTGCCTGCAGAAAGGCTTGAGTCAGGTCAGAGTTTCCTAATCCCAATTTTGTGAGTTGGGTCAGAGTTTCCTAGTCCCGACCTCTGCATCCCTAGGGAACGGCACTGCGGTGAATCCACATCCCGCTGGTCTTTTCCCTGTGGTTTATGGAGGTGTGTAGGAAACGGACTGTGGTGTGATGGGTTTAAACATCTGGCATCCTATGTGTCACAGCTGGGATTGGGATGCTTCTCTCAGAAACCTATGTAATCTCTTCACTTTTTGCCTTGATAGGGAATAAATAGCTCTTTACTCACTGAATGTCATACTGATGCTAGTGGCAAGCTCACACACTACCTTGCTTAAGGAGGATACAGATAGCTAACTACATCTGTCTGAATAAACAAACAGAAAATAAACAATGCTGGTAAGACAGAAAAGAACTGTCTTAAAATTATCATATGCATTGGAGTCATTCTTCCATGTAACTGTGGATATCCTAGAGCATATTGTCATCAAATGCAACGGACTGGGATGTAATAATTCAGTGTAGTACTGTAGACTCTCACAAGGACATATGTGTAAAGCACAAGAAAATCTAGATTATAAACTTACTGTAAGGAACTAGGTGGAAAAGTTAAAGTGAAGGTTCTGAAAAGTGCTTGCAAACTGCTCAGGAAAATGATTTCAAAAATTGTTCTAGAATTTCTGCCTATTTAGTTGTAGAGTGCCATGCAAAGTGGTGTACAGAGACTCTCACTGACTGTTGTATGTCAGACTGTGTAGAAATCCAAGGTGTTACATGTAGCTGAGTCTGGGTTTCTTGAAGAGAAGTGCAAATACAAAATGTGCATTGGAGACTCTCGGGATCATTGCACCAGAGGCTTTCACTCCTCACCAGCTCTTTGTGCTTTTTTTAGTGGAAAAGAGCTGGAGCAGAGAGTAAAATAGTATTGCAAACAGCTTACTTGTTCCTGTGAAATAAATCTTAAGTGGGTTATTTGTATAGGGCAGGTGAGCGGTAGATTAGCCTCAGGGACAAGGGATGGGATGGAAGTTCTAACTTGGGGTTGTTCTCCCACGGTTCGTCTGATTGGCAAAGGATGCTGTTGGAACTAGGTCACGCATCTAATTTATGCTTTAGCAGCTACTTTTGTACGTTTAATACAGGGTGATTTGTGTCTCTGATAACAGGAGTCTTTTGGAACACTGTAAAATATTTAACCGCTTGGTACTCTAATTAACACTTAGCACAATATAGTGCCTGTAATAATGTTTTTCGATGCTTATTAATTTGATTCATGCAGCACTCCTGTGAGGTTGGTTTGTCATGTCTTAAAACCACAGTTTTCTAAAAAGATGTCAGTATTGCCGTAACTGTATTAATAATACCCAGCAGATAATAAAAGAAGCCTGTGATTCACTGGCAAGAATAACTTTAAAATTAATTATTTTAAAACTGAGAAAATACCATTACCATTTTCCCATTCATGGTGTCTTGATTTATCTTTAAATGTAGATAGGTTTTGAATGTCTTGAACTACGTCCGTGACATCTTAGCATTTTATCCTTTATATGTATCTAAAATCCTGATACATGTGTATACAGAAACACAGAGTTGTTTCTATGCACAAACGCTAGTCACACATTCATGCACACACATGCAGTGTTTGTACATATTCCGGTTAAATTTGTTAGTGAGGAAGGGTGATTTGATGGCTAAGAAACAGAAGATGGCTGTCAGGTACCTGGATTCTGTACCCAGACTTTGGGAAAGTTACTTAACCTGTATGTGCCTCAGTTTCCCCACCTGTAAAATGGGGCTGATAGTAATTACCTACCTCACAGGGGTATTGTGAGGCTAAATTAATTACTGTTTGTTCAGGATCTTCAGAGTGAAAGAATTTTGTGAGCATAAATTATTAATAGTTTTGCTTTCTTTTTGTATTTGTAATTATCACTGTTATTAAAGGTAGTCTACTGAAACCAGCTGCAATTATGTATAAATGTAAAAAATGCGTAATCCAAAAAAGGTACATCACACACACACAAAAAGGTAATTTTATTTAAAAACTGTTATTGGAACATATTGTTACGTGGTAGCATTGCAACATTGGTTGTCATTTTGCTGTTACACACTAGTATCTTAAATTTACTTTTCTGCAGTGTTATTTGGTCAAAAGCCTTATAATAATGGGTACAGTGATACTTATCAACATTGATATTGAACTATACTGAAACCAACAAAACTGGTGGTATATTGGCCTCTTTTACATCTTTTGGCCTTCTTAAACTCTGATCTATTTGCAATTTCAAAAACACCCTGTACTTTTCAGGGTGCTCCAAGCAGTGCTGGTTTGAAGCATTCTAACAGAGCCATTGAGAGTTACAGCTGTTACCTTTGCTTTCCCTTTTGACACTGAATGTTTCATATGGCTTTGGCGTGGTCCATCCATCTAAAGTGCTCAGAAATGCTCAGAAGACATTTAGGGAAACTCCACACATAGTGTAAATTAATGTCTCAAAAAGAAGAGCAATATAAACCAATGTATGTTTTTATACCCTGTAGAAGGGGGTGGTGGAAATGGCAGGGAAGAAATAGCAGGTACCAGCCTGAGGCAAGATGTTGTTGTTATCTCCAATTCACATCCAATTTCTTTGAACTCTTTTAGGATATTCTCATTGAATTGTATCCTTCTTGATGAGTTTTCTGCTTTCAAGGACCAGTGTAAAGAGGAGCAAAGTGTTTATTCATATAAAGTAGATGATTTGTTAAATTACTGTCCTCTGGACAGACAGAGACAAATCAGCACTTTGCCATTAGTAGTTCCTAGTGCAAAGCAGATTTCACCTGACATGATTATGATGGTTAGCCGTGTTTTCGGTCCAATGAGACATCCCTTTAGTGGGAATACTCTACTACTGTATGCTGTCTCTTTAATAGAAGTCAGTAGAATGGAACTGCAGTGGTTTCCATCCTCCTTACACAAATACACGCTCAAAGAAATGTGGGGGTTTTAAATTATTTTGAAGAAATTAAATACATGCATTTGTTTGCAGTATCTTTTTGATGATGAACCAGTGGTTCTGATAAGCTTAGAATTTCTAGTGTTATTTCAAGTCAAATACAGTGTTGCTAAGTTGATAGAATCAATGACAATTTCAGTCGAAGATTTTTCCTATGTTTCCAATAAAACAATGTTTTATAATTTTTCATTAATGAGACTTTGGGGGTAAAAGAGAGGCTGAAACTTTTATTTCATTGCACAATCCCTGACAGTTGGAGGGTTTATTGTATATTGATTGATACCACTGTATTGTTTCCATCTTCATTTTTATTTCAGTGTTAGATGAAAGTGCACATTTCTCTCAAAATATTGGCTTTCCGCTAGGAAGAAATTTATAAGCATTTACCTTTATAAATATTGATTTTTGAGATGCAAAATCTTGTTGTGTCTTCTAAGTCCATCCAAAAAGCTGCTTCCTGGCTCATTTTCTCTGTTCTAGTCCCAATTGCACATTGCTTCTACAACTTTCTTTACAAGATTGACATACAGCCTGATCTTACTAGTCTGAGAAAATCTTTCTGAAACTTCCATTAGCATAGCATTTAATTGCCTAGAAGTAGTTACAGGATCTGCTCAGACCATTTTCCTAATGTTAAGTCTATATTTTCATGTTCCTTATTTCCTTTCAGTTATTTCAGTATTAGCCCTCTCAGTGCCATTTAAATGCGTGTTTATTCCTGTCATGGATATATATGTAATGTTTTTTACTTATTTTCAGGCTATAGTCATCAAAGTGACAAATTTTGAAATAACTCAGACCCCCGGTTAGCTTTTGCAATTAAAAGCCTAACCCCGCAGTCTTTGGGAAATGTCAAGCTGTGCACTCTTAATTTTTAATCTTCTTTCCTAAGTCAGCCCTTCTACCCGACTGATCATCTCGGCAGCTTTTCCTCCAGTTCTTTTTGTAACCTCGAGCTGGAGGGAGTGCAGAAGGGTTTCTCAATGTCGGGATGGACTGGAACAGCTCATTTCCCAAATCTGAACAGGAATGTCGTGTGCACAAAGTTTTCAGTTTTCCTTTCTTTTCAAGTATGTTGCATAGAGCAGAGGATTAGACATACCATCAGGGAAATAAGGACCTGTAATGGAACTTCAGGATGGTGTGAAGACTAAAGAATGCATTCCTCTTAGAAATTTCTTTTTTTTTTTCCCCCGAAATTGATACATACAGCAAGTTAGTTTCATGATTTTTAATATGTGAGATCTCATTTTTTTAAGTCTTCAGTCCCGGCCTTTTTCCTCCTGTTAAATGGAGTAGCAGATTACTTAAAATATGAGTTGTGGAGCCATGTATGACCAAATGAAGGATTTTCATTCTTTTTATCTCTTTTTTTTTCCTTATGTGAAGCTTGTCAGAATTACTATTTTCAGCTAGTTTATGTGCTGGTAGCTGAGATGATCTTCTGGAAGACCATATCTAAGACAAGAAATGCTGGAAGGCTTAGAAATATGTACTCTGAAGTGCAACGATATAGCTCTGTGAACAAAATCCTTATCAAAGAGCTGTTATGGTTTGTATTAAAATACTTGTTTAAATAGTATCTCTAAAAAGACATGTTCTTAATTGCATACTCTTTGTCTCTCTCTCCTTCCAGATTGATTTTCTTTTAGGAGTGACATTTACTAGCCCTGACAAAAGTGGATTCTTTCCCTTACACAAGTAATTCTGTTTAAAATTATTTCCTTGCAACACTTGAAAGCATTACACAAACTTGAGCTTTATTGATTGGACTTGATTTCTGAGTTTCTGTAGAATTTGCATCTTTACACTGATTTGTTGCAATACAGTCGACATAAAGCCCTGTTGGGTAGCAATAATACATGCAGCAGTACATGGTGCTACTTAAATAATATGCCTTTCTTGCACGTATTTTTCATGGTATAATGAGTGTATTAATCACCAGGAAGGCCAGGCGTTCCAAATAACTTTCTTAGCATGTCTTACATTTCTATGTTATTTGTTGCTAATTTTAGCCAGCTTTTGGTACTTATATTCGGTTCTTACTAACAGTGTCTGCTCTTGCAGATCAAAGGGCAAGAATTGGCTTATTCTCTTTTTTAAAAAAAGTATTAATTCACAGCATTTGCTTATTAATTAAAACAGTTTAAAAAAGAAATCTTTCTGAAATGGTGAAAGAGATGCTTTTTAATGAGAACAGCTCATATAGGAAAACAGCAGACTTGTATCCACACGGTTTTTGAGACATTCTTGTTATGGATTATCAACAGGCAGGACTATGCAGAAGAAGTGTACAACCCAAACATCCGTAACACACACACATAGGCAGTTTGCAAATGATAAAGCTAGTCTAAAGGAGAACATTTTAATACACCACTTATATGGCCCTGATTCACAGAAGGGCATTTAAATGGTTAAGATTACAGAAGATCATCACAAATGTAGGAAGATGCCCAACTGACCGGCTCCATTTGCTTGTAAATACACTCCTCTCTCTGTGGTTTATTTTTTGAGATGCTGAACTCTTCAGAGAAGTGACCTGCATTGTTTAATGCTTCCAACTTTTTGCTACTTTATAGAAAAAATTGTCTGAATTTCCATTCTTTTTTCTCTTCTGTTTCTCCTTGTTTCTTCCCTCTCCCTTTTTTGTCCTTTTGCTTTTTTTATTATTGCTGCTGTTTGTTGCTCCACCTTGCCTGCCTCCTCCTCCTGATGATAGTTCTCTACAGTCCCCTTTTTTCTTCCTTGCTTTTTTGTGTTTTTATTTGGCTATGCACCCTACTGTGTCCTGAGTGGTAACAAGACGAATCATGGTCTCTTTGCCATCCCTGTCTCTCCTCTGAGCTCTGCTGTATTATCTGGGTTGATGTAGTTCCCCTGTGCTTTGCCTCTGCAGTCCGACCTTCCTGTTTCTTTCCCACTTGCAGTTCTCTTAATCCTTTCACTTTTAATTTTGACTCTCATTTTCTCTAAATCTTTCTGGAACTCTTCCCTTTTGCCTTTCCAGGACATCTCTCAGCTGCTTCTCCCAGAGAGCACATACTTCTAGGCTGAGATGTGGGTGAGTGTTGTGCTCCCTGGAGGAACTACAATTAGCTTTTTCCTCTCTCATCCGTGTATATATTGACCTTGCTGTCTCTCTGTGGTGGAAAATACATATTTAACTGACAGACAGCTATACCCATTATCTTCCTAATGCCTCCTTCTGCCTCATTTTGGGTTACGGGGATGAGACATGGTGTTTGCCTGAGTTTCCTGGAGCACAGCAAGGGCTGGCTTGCTTTGCCAGCCTTCAGACTGGCAGGTACAGAATTGCAGCAAGGTTGGGCAGAGGCACCTTGCCAGACCATTGGGCTGCATTTGTATTTCAATGTGGGAAATACTGAGGACCAAGGTAGTAGATAGCCTTTCAGATAAATTGTTACAAGCTGAAGCTGAAGAATAGGTGAGGTAAAGGGGGTCCGTCGCTAACAGAGGAGCAGGACCAGGAATCATTCCTCTTGGGAGCAATTTGACTTGTCAGGTTTGTGGGACAGGTCTGTATGCAACCTTTCCTAGAGGCAGAGGCGAATGGCTTGCTTTCAAGCCCCATAAAATGCAAGTTTAAGCAAAGTCACTAGCTAGGTTTGGCAGAATCTTCTTCTTGGAGGAGCTTGGAGAAGTCAATGGGAATAAGATAATGGAAAAGCTCAGCGGTACCTGGTACCTTTTTAGGGTAGAGCCTGTGTTAGAGAGGGCGTGTATGTGAGAGAGATGCAGGAGGGAGGGGAGCACAAGACTAAACAGGACAAGGAAAAGCAGGGAGAAAGTCAGTGTTACCAGTGTCTATGATTTTGCCATGAGTTGTTGATTTTGTTTTGCTTAAAAACAAAAGAGCTTACATTAATTCATAATGGTAACTATTTTCAGTTTTGTTGGTTGCATACAGACTTTAAACCTCGAGTCTAAATTGATGCAGCACCAGGAACATGTGAAATTATCAGCATTTCACCTACAATTTAAGAGGGATCTGACTCATAGTAACATTCCACTTGAGGGGCATGGAAAAGAGGTTGCTTCCCAGGAGCCAGGATGCATGTATGTGTGCTCCAGAGATAGCTCCAATGTAGGTTTACTTCTGAGATGATTGTAGGCCATTTGCTAATGGTTTTCCTCCTTAGCACAGCACTGAGCTAGGAGGCAAGAGAGAATTATTGTTTTATAGGATCTGTGTCTTGGATTTATACTGCCTAAATGTAATTTGCTAGAATCCCTCTATGAGCTGCAATTTTATAATGTTTAGAGAGGATGAATGGCGTTGGTATAATATTCCTGAGGGCAAACACCAGCCACTGGAGTTTACTGAACACGTGACTAGAAATGTTAATTTTAGGAACAGAGAGTTCCTCCATTTCATACACACACCAGGCATTTGAGTACAGGTCCGTTTTTGATTTATCACTGACAAGCTATGATTTATTTCCTCATGGGTGTAAGTCATGGGCTGTGCTTGCTGCAGTGCAGAAGGCTCTGGAGGAAAAACGTAATCAAATGGAGAAGTATACTTGAATTCTCCCCTCTTGATCCCAGTCTCTTCTGAGTTGCTTTTCTCTGATTGTGGTTCTGCCAGTAAGCTGGGTTGATGTCAAAAGGGGATTAACTCATTTTTATCCTCTTCTGTGTGGCTGAGAAAAAAATACAAGAAAAAATGTGCAGAGGAATAGCAGATTGAAGAGGTGGGGAACTTGATCAGCTGGCAGGGCGCTTTGGGAAGCTTCCACTTTTGTGCTTTACTTACCAATTACTTTTACAAATACGTACAGCTACTGTCATTTACCTTTCCATTAACCATAGATATGTTTCTTTGCAAAAGGGGAGGTGGTTCTAAAGAATATCACACCAGTGCATTGCAAGTGTGGTTTTAGGAGACATCAACTATCACCCTTCCTCACCTAAATGAAATTATCATAGTATCATTGCTCTGTATTTATGAAGCTGCACTAGGAATATCAATTCACCCTGGATTAAGTATTGGAGGAAGATTGGGAGAGATAATGAGAGTTGGAATGGGAGAATTTTCC
Organism: Fulmarus glacialis; assembly: GCF_000690835.1. NCBI lineage: Eukaryota > Metazoa > Chordata > Aves > Procellariiformes > Procellariidae > Fulmarus > Fulmarus glacialis. The sequence continues at coordinate 61,450 of NW_009220010.1, forward strand.
ATTTTTAGAGTAAAGGATGAATACTGGCATATTTACAGTACATCTGTGGCTGTTTCAGCACAGGTGGGTCCAAAATCTCTCATTCCAGACTCAGACAGATAAATCACACAGATTTTGCTGGCATTACCCGTGTGAACAAAAGGAGGAAAGACTGGCCATTAAACCAAGCCCAAATCGTATATTTTGGCTAATTAGAGATACAGCTCTTGGTAAAGATATGAAAACCAATAAAATAAAAACTAGACTTGACATACTTCTTGTGAAGATTCACAAAACATTTCTCGCTGCCCTGTTGTTCATGTGGAGCATTATTTATTTGGCATTGCAGGGCCAAATTGTATCCTAATTTATAACCACGCAGTTCCACAGACTTTGTCAGTTCAGCTTTGCCTTAGAGAAGAAAGGCACTCGCCCATGGTGAATTTGAAATACAGCTGCAGGCTAAAATCAGTCGTCATCTTGCTGCATCTGTAGTCACACAGGTGACGGGCTGATTTTCACCTGTAATTCTTATTCCCATGGTTAGCAAGAGAGTACTTTGGATAGGTGTAAGCTAATTACAACCAAGGTAGAAATTAGTTTTTGAACTACTTGCAACTGCTTTTCCAGAACGTGATCAGCAAATGCTTAACACTGTGTTTCTAACCAGATTTCTGACAAAGGGGACATTTCAATCCGTGTAAAGGCTCTTAGCGGTCACCAGTGTGCTATAGTCCATACCTTTAACATACATGACTACGCAGTCCTCTCCTTTTGCCTTTGCACATTCTAGTATTTGTGAAAACAGTACATGCCTTTTCCTACTTTTGTTTCAGGAGACCTTGACTTTGAGCAGGTTTCTTTGTATACAGTATCAGGGCTTAAGGGAAGAATGAAATTAATCCATAACTGGTGCATTGTCATAAATGGGGAAAAGTGTTATTTGTATATTTTTGTAAATATGTAACATTTAATGGCAGTTTTGTAGTGACGTGCTGTTTTTGAGAAAAAAAACAAATATATGTTTGAATATGCTTAATGTAACACTTAACTGTGATTCAATTGCACAATTAATAGCTTAATCAAAAGTCTTGTGCAATATGTAGTGCACACACATAACCAAGTATCTGTTAGTGATCCACAACCAAGTTTTTGGCAACTTTTAACGATGGTGATGAACCGTGCAGTACAGTTTACCACGGTCTCTTTCAGCTTCCAAACATGTAGCAGGCAAACTACTGTATACGTACCTGTGTACTCCACTGCATCCAAAGGTATGCATTTGTCCTGAGAACCTGCACTACAGGTTTTTCTTTAATAAAATTGGGTTCTAAACTATTGGTCGCTTTGTTTTTCTTGTGAAACATTTCATGGGATTTGTGGAGGGGAAATGGTTTAACCAGTCCCCAGAGTTTGTGTGTGTTTTGCTTTGTCAGTAATTAGCAGCAAAGTCCTCAACTTCAGCAGCACTGAACTCAAAAGCTGCAGCAAAGCTTCATCCTCCTCCACTTTAGCTGCTCCACTTCATCCTCCTACACTGCAGCTCAACTCCACTCCTAAGGAAAAAGGGAAAAGTCCTTTCTCCCTTTTTCCCTGGGAGTGGAGTTGCTGCAGTACAATTGGTGGAGGGTGACACTCTGTGGTGAGACTGAAGCCATGCAACTGCAGTAGGAGAAAAATAAAGGTTCTCCTAGAACTCTGCTGAATCAAAGGCTGAATATTTCTGTCTAGCTAAAGAATTAAAGAATTCAGCAGGTTTTAACCTTGATGTCCCTGTAAGAAACAGCCATAAACAGGACAAAGCTACGTGTGTTCTTCTGCCCTTCCTGTGTCTTTATGCCAATCTCTTCCATTTTCATTGGCTTCTTCACACACTACTTGCTCCTTATTTATTCTTCTTTTATTAACTGTCTTGTCTTTCCTTCATCCCACACTCTTCCTGAAGAGTTGCCTGTGCTGTATAGAAGCTGCATCCTCCTTGCAAAATTGAGGGTTGTGCATGTGCAATGTGAAGTCTTACTAAACCTTATGTTGGAACAAAGCACAACATAAACTATTATCTACCAATTTTTTAATTGGCCATAGAAATTTTACAGACTACAATGAAATTTTAATGAGCAACGAATGGATTATTTATTCATGGAGTGAGTATATTTTGAGGATCAGAAGATGGGCAACTAGAAGGAAGAATTTCCAAAATGTAAGTTTAAACTTCATTTTCTCAGTCTGCCCTAGCTGAGCGCTTGCAGCAGTAGTCGCTGCTGGAAGACTTGGCAGCCAGAGGCACCCCGCGGCATGGGCTGTATGATCCTGCCCTGTGGCACATCATGCTGAACGTGAGGCTGGGTTCAGAAATGAAGCTTGAGGCTTTCCCTGCCTGTGTAACTCAGCTAGAAAACATTTTGATGGTTGTCATTTTAGGTTCTCTAATCCTATATTGTGGCTAGCTGGGACTTTAAACTGCAGTTTGTCACTAAAAACACCACCTGTTGAATCTCAAATGACTACGTTTCATTTTCTAAATTTAGTGCTCTGATACAAATAAAAGCAAAACGAAAAGAAACCCTAAAGTCTCTTATTTTTAATGATGTTCCAATAGCTCCTTCAGAGGAAAGCTCCTGAGTTGGAAGGGCAGGAGCGAGAACAGACACGGACAAGCTGTTCCCATAAATGAGACACCGAATGAAACTTGCTAATACTTAACCTGAAGGGCTACTCTACTTCAGAAACCAATTTCCATGGAAAAAAGAATAAGATAATCACTTCACTTCTGTTTCTTTTACTGTCCTCATCAAAGCCATATTAATTGCCACACTATTTTGAAGCCTAACTGGTTTCAACATCATCATAAATTACGCCTCTATAATAAAACTTCTGAGTCATAAACACCAGCCAATATTTTTTCCTGCTTTCCATTAAGACACTGATTTCTTTTCCATTTTTTTCCTTTCGTGATTTATGCCTTGAAAGATGCTTTGCTTTCATATGAATCCAGCTGCTGTGGTGAAAATGTTACTGTACTCTGACCTTCATGTTCTCAAAAGCTGAAGCAAAATGCTACTGAGTGTATTTTTAACTTGATAAAAGGATCTGTTCTCACCATTACAGCATCACACCACAAGGTGACCTCCAACAAAATCAGAAGCAGCAGTACATGCTAAAAAAAACAGGTTAAAAAAGTAATAATCCCAAGAAATAATTCAGTGACAGCAATTATCAGTCTATTTAAAAATTAATAATGAAACCAGGAATGAAGCTTTTCACGTAAGTTCAACTCAGGACTGTGTAGCTATAATTCTACTGAGTTATAATTCTACAAAATCTAATAGGAAAATTATTTCCTTGTCATCAGGAGAGATTATTGAAGAGGAATATCCTTGATGTAATTTAATTATTTCCATTATCTCATATATTGTGAAGGAACGACATTGCATTGTCTTGATCTTAAGACAGATGCTTGCTTTAAAAATCAAATTGAAAAGAAGATGATACATTATTTTATAGGAGAGAATGCTTTTGTAACTGCTGATGGGAAAAATTAAATAGTCTTTTATGAAAGAAACCAGCTTCATTTATCAATAGCAATATGGCAGGGGAATGGGGGAAGCACTCGAGGACACTTACCCAGTGGCGCTTCCAGCCTCCACCCACCGTGGAGCCGGACCTTCCTGCTTCGGAGCTGGTAGCTCTGTGCTTAATAGCCTTCAGGAAGTTTTTTCTGCCATGAATTTTCTTTATTGTTCACGGACCTGTGTAAGCTCTTAGCATCCATAAAATTCTGTGGCAACAAGTTACACAGCTGAATTAGGCAGTGAGTGAAAGTACCTCTGTGTGGTTGTTTTGAACCTGCCCCATTAATTTCGATACCCTCAGAGATTGTACCATTAGAGACAAGGACTATTCCGTTCCCATGTCACATTCTGCTGCTGATTTTTATAACCTTTTAACATGCTCTTTCCCCTCCCCAAGATTTTTTTTTTTCACACTGAAAAGCCCTTATCTTTTTTTTTCCCTTTGAATTTAATTGTAAAATCAGTATTATTTTCCCCTGTATGGCGAGGTTTTTTACTTTTGGATCTCTTTCTTGCTCTTGTACCATCACCCATATGAGTTTATCATCTATTTATGATGTTCAGTGCCCAGATTTTGGATAATGTTCTATAGGTCCTAAACCAGATGACGGAGGTATCAGAGATGGTAGGTGGGTGGTTTTCTTCTTTTACCACTTGTTTGTGCAAGTTCTTGTGCATAGCAGTTGTTTTAGTGTTATCTTCATCAATGGGGGCATTTGGTGCCCTGGACAACAGGTATTATTACAGCCCAGGATGCTTTGTCGCTGAGAGCGTATGCTGTGATGTTTCGTGTGTCTTGGTCAGGCAGGGTCTAGAGCTGCATTTTAGACCACGAGGTATTTGCTACGGAAAGATTTTTGCTTTTGTTTTTTGGGTTCTTTTTTTTTTTTTAAATTATTGCTACTATGCAGTACATGGATATTTTCTTGGACCTAACCGTTAAAACTCCATGATTATCTTTGGGTGTAGTCAGAGCTATTTTGGTGCTTCTAATCGTCTAGATTGGTTTTTGGGAATTTTTTTCTTCTTTTCTTACCACAGACAGTTCTTTCTCCATTTATCTACATTGAATTTCTTCTGACATTTTAATCACTGGTGACGTTGTGAAAGGTATTTCTGGAAATCCTTGTAGTTTGATTACTATCCTGAATAAATTAGTAACAACAAATTTTTCATCTCTTTTTTTTTTTCCAATTACTTCAATTATTCCGATATGCACAAGGCTCAGACCCCAGCCCTGTGGGATCCCAAGGCTGCTGGAAATAGGGACTTTGTGCCCTATTTTTTGTTTGCTTACCAACCAGTTGTTTATTCTATTGTGTCTTTTCTTTTTCTCCAGTAGCTACTTAAGCCTCTTTAGTGACGGACCTTGTCAAAAGTGCGTTGAAGAAATCCAAGCAGAGTATGTTCTTTTCCTGGATGCTCACTAACAGCCTCACAGACCTCTTAACACTTCATGAGCAATGGCACCCCAGTATAAAACCTGTGTTGACTCTACCCAAGTACACCGATTTCTCAGTCTGTTCACTAATACTTCACTTCATTACACCATCTGTCAATTTGCCCAGTACAGCTGTAAAAGGCTGTGTTTCCTGATTTTTTTCCCTCTCCATTCGGAAAACGGTGTCACATTTGGCATCGTTCATTCTCTAGCAAGGAGCCCTTCTTTATAAAGCCTTGTGCTTCAGGACTGTAATGAGGAGTCTGATGGTGCTCAACTTATGCACAAATTAAAAAAAATATAAAAAAAGAACCTAATATTAAAGCACTGCAGTGCTTACAAGATGGGTGCCCACCTGCAAGAATAAACCGCAATGGAGTAAGTTAGGTGTTGGGGGGGTCTTTCATATTGAATGCCTTTGGTGTGCAACTGGGCAGACCAAATATTAAATGTAGCTTATAGAAAAACACTAAGATCCTCTTTAAGGTTTTTTTAGGCCATGAGCCTGAGTAACTTACGGTATTAATTTTCTAATTTATGCATACACACTATTATACTATAATAATAGTATATATTA
>NW_009220011.1:0-32670 GCF_000690835.1 Fulmarus glacialis
GTATTTATCACACAACATTTAAATAATAAATAAATTAAATAAAAATGTAAATACTTTATTATTAAGTCTAAAAGAATTGAAGTTGTACCTATTTTTCATATTTTCTGCATAAAAAAGTATTTTATAAATAGCTATATATACCTAGTAACAGCAACTTTCATTGGAAGCTTCCTGAATTTTTTATTAAATTTTTCCCCTAACCAGAGCTGTAATTACTGATCATGAAAGAAATATAAATTTTTATTTGATCATTTGCCAGATAAATATCTAATAGCAATTATAATTTCTTTCTCACGAGCATAAGAGTGGAGCATATTTTTGAAAAAAATCTCTTCAAATTTGACTTAAGCTCAACATGAGCCAGCAATGTGTATTTGCAGCACAGGTGGCCAACCATATCCTGGGCTGCATCAAAAGAAGCATGACCAGCAGGTCAAGGGAGGTGATTCTTCCCCTCTGCTCCGCTCTTGTGAGACCCCACCTGGAGTACTGCATTCAGCTCTGGGGTCTCCAACATAAGAAGGACATGGACCTGTTGGAGTTACCCCAGAGGAGGGCCATGAAGATGATCAGAGGGCTGGAGCACCTCTCCTCTGAAAGCTGAGAGAGTTGGGGTTGTTCAGCCTGCAGAAGAGAAGGCTCCAGGGAGACCTTGTAGCAGCCTTCAGTACCTGAATGGGGCCTACAAGAAAGCTGGAGAGGGACTTTTTACAAAGGCATGTAGTGATAGGACAAGGGGTAATGGCTTTAAACTGAAAGAGGGTAGATTTAGATTAGATATAAGGATGAAATTTTTTACAATGAGGGTGGTGAGGCACTGGAACAGGTTGCCCAGAGAAGTTCTGAATGCCCCATCCCTGGAAGTGTTTAAGGCCAGGTTGGATGGGGCAACCTGGCCTAGTGGAAGGGGTCCTTGCCCGTGGCAGGGGGTTTGGAACTAGGTGATTTTTAAGGTCCCTTCCAACCCAAATATTTCATGATTCTATGATTCTATGACTTTTTCTGAACCCAGCTGAATCAAGCACATGCCAAACTGGATGGAAATCTGGAGACCGAGGTTATTAATTTTACTTTAGTATTCAGGGGAGAAACCTGGCCTAGTGGAAGGGGTCCTTGCCCGTGGCAGGGGGTTTGGAACTAGGTGATTTTTAAGGTCCCTTCCAACCCAAATATTTCATGATTCTATGATTCTATGACTTTTTCTGAACCCAGCTGAATCAAGCACATGCCAAACTGGATGGAAATCTGGAGACCGAGGTTATTAATTTTACTTTAGTATTCAGGGGAGATAATTGTTATCAATATATGAACACATTCCTGCCTAAAATTCTATACAGCACCAGAGATCTGTCCATGTACAGGGAATAATACAATGTCCAGGACATCTACCTAAGGATTCCTTTAATGCTAATCAGTGTTTATGATTTAGCTGAAAAAGCCTCAAATAATCTGAACAATTATTTTAAAGCAAATTGGAAATCTTATTTTGAGTAAGATGGTATCAAAATCATATAGACAAAAATACAGTCTCCCGAATCATGGTTAGAACAAAGCTCATTTCTGTGGCCAACTTTTCTATTTTTCAATTTTCAATTCTACAGCATACTATCAGATAATATATTATCAACTCTTCATAGCGAATACATTTTAGACAGATGTTTGGGAATCTACAAGCATTCCCAACAGACTGGGGATATTTTTTAAATGCTATATTCTCTCCCTAAGTCTACTAAAAATACAGCAAGTAACAAAAGAAAAAAAAGTAAATACCTACAAAGTGACACTAATTCTTCATGATAATTTCTTTATATGCTGTATATAACATCTACTAAGTTATACATGAATATAACATATATCTGAATCAGCAATATATTTTAGACTTTGCATTGATGAAATATCTCTTCTGTGCAGCTGTGGAGAATACAGTATGGTGTGGAGAAGGTATTTTTAGTATAACACTTTTTTTTTTTTTTAACCACTGGTAGTAACCAATGTAGATTTCTAAAAAAAATCAGTAAAAAGCAGATAAGATGGGGGCCAGGTAAATATTTCACAGAAACTATTTTATTTGACAATTTTTACTCATCTGCAGTTACCATGCATGATTAATTTTAAAGTTAACAAAAGCACTTGTACCATTATTTTTGGCAATCATGACCTCTGTTTATGGATCCAAGAAATATGCACCAACTTAATATGGCACAAATTTAATTCTAATTAATAGATTTTCATGCTTACTTTTTTTTCGGTTGACCCATTTAATAAGAGCAGTAAATCTGTCTGTTCTTCAGTTCTCTTATACTTCTTAATTTACAGTTCTATAGCAAAGAGGCTGCTTTTTTTTTTTAATTTTGTTACTTACATTCATCTCAGACTACGTCCTTGAAGAAAATCCTTGCACTGACTTTCCTTTACTGTACCAGCCAATTTTTGAAAAATTTGAAAAACCTTTTACTTGAGAACAATCAAAAACATGTTCTGTTTGTTTCTCTAACCAAAGTAGTAAAAGTTTCTTTTGTTCAGCCATTTGTCTTTACTTTTATCTAAACCCCAAAATGTTCAATGGGAATTAAAGCGAGCTCTGTAAAAGTTTGCTGAGTGGAAGATGCTTCAAAGTCACAGGCTTGGTAAAGTTCTCTTTACCTAATTCTCTTCACCCTACTGTGTTTGGGCAACAAGAAGTAAAATGTTTATGTCAGAATAATCTCTCAGTCTGAATAAACAGTACTATTTCTAGTAGCATCAGATTTCTCCTACACTTCATCTCTTGGAAACACTACAGTGAAAATTAACAACGATTTTTTTTTGTAAGGGGGCTCAGAAGTAGCTGAGTCAGTAGGAGTCCTTAGAAAAAGGACAAGAGGAAGATAGAAGCATCTAAATTAGTTTACTTGCAGTCAGAGGGCTTAGAACAGGAAATTCAAAGTACGTTTTTCCCTACCCTTCCTTGCAGGACATCTTTTCTGGACTATGGCATCTCTTCACCCGCAGCACATAGGTAGACTCTTGGTACATGAGCAAGGAAACTAGTAGCTAGTGAGAGACTATTTCTTTTATATACTACAATTTCCATTCTAGGATGATCTTCCTGGTTGGTTTCCTCAGCTCTTACCAAATAATCCACAGCTTGGCTTAATCCCCACCTCCTCCTGTTCCAGCTGTTGAACAAAATGGCATGATTTTGACAATACTTAGCTACTTGTCTGAAGCAAATAAACCACAAGAATAAAAAAAATCACTAAATTTAGGGAATTTCTGCTCTTAGCTGTGTGGCATCATCTTACGGATTTTTCGGGACAGTAAAGAAAATGGTAGAGAATGAAAATGAACTTTGTATTTAAAATGGATACTGCACTGACACAGTTTCACACAAACATATCTCAAATCAAAGAGACTGAACAGCTACTTAGAAACAAGGTCTTCAGCTCATCTCAGGTTGCTTTGCAGAACCATGGATTTTTCTTCCTTGAATGTGTCCATGAATCCCTTGAAAGTTTTAGCATTCACAATTCCTTGTGTCAAAAGTTTCCACAGTTTAGTTATACACTGTGTGAACTGCCAATTTCTCTAGTTTTAAACCTGCTAACTGCTAAGTTAATTTGATTAATTTATTAGCATTCATCTGATAACTTTGCTATTGCTCTAAAGACTCTTAAAAATGGTGCTAAGTGCTGTTACATAAAGTGAGCTGTCAACTCACTCTAATTCCAAAGGACTTCAGAAACTGCTGTAGAGTCGTGGATAACTTCACCCATCTCTGAAACGTGGGTTACCTCTGGAATTATATTTGACCCCTGTGTCATAAACCATGTTATTTTTAAGGAACTGAAGGGTAAAATGATACACAATTTAAGTTTTAAGGGAAGACAGATATGCGGACAGATATGCGGACAGATATAACTGTGGTTTATTTCGTGCCAAAAGGGCCCAAGGAGTTCTGAAAAATAATTATTTTCCTATGACAATAATATTCAGCACATCTAAAACGCTTGTCATAAGTGTATATCAATATGTTTTCCAAATGTATCCATTGATTAATACCACTGATTTTAAGCTGCAGAGTGATTAACTCATTTCTAATGGCTGCACAGAGAAGCTAGAGTAGAAATCCAATCTCCTGAATTACAGCCAGATACCCCTTCTATGAGAGAATTAGTCAGGCTTTTTAACCCTAATGACAGCACAATGACCACTGATAGATAGTACTGCAAGCAGGTTCAGAAAAGCATGAAAACACTCTTCAACAGCATGACAATATCCTTCAATATCTTCACTCTCCCTCAATGTTTTTCTGAAAATCTCCTGATTAGTTCCTGATCCAGCCACAGCACACTGAGCTTGCAAGAAAGTTTCAAGACTGCAGGCCTAAGTTCACTCAAACCTTCTGTTTAAAATTTAAATACTGAATTTCCTGCTGCTGGGGCATGACGTTTTAAAAAATGCATAAACATCTGAAAAACAATAACATGCCCAGTAATGGATGAAGTAATGTGCAAATCCCTGATGCACAGTATTCTGTCATTCCCTCTAAATAAGAATGTGGGCCATGTACCAAGGAAATACAATATAATAAATGCATATGAATGAATAAACTAAAGCTGATTAACCTGGAAGTATGCCCTTGCCTTTCGTTCCTTTCTCCGCCTCTTTATTTCCTTCCCTCTTCTTCCTCTCTCCCTTCGTTCTTTTGTTCATGCTATCTTTCTCTGTCTTCATTTTCCTTTCATATATGTTCCCTTTTTCCATGCATAGTTTTTACATTGTTGAGACCTTCCTGCCATTCTGTGGACCAACATCTGCCTTCTTGCTTCACCAAAGAGTTATACTATCATTCTTGATTTACCCTCGTAAGTGGCTTTCACTACATCTATCTGAGTAACAGAAATGGGTCTAGGAATACTCTTTAGCCTGAGGCCACATGGCATAACACAGCCTGTGTTTATACACTTGAACTCTCCTTCCTCCAAAACACAGTAGCCGTATACTGACTGCACAGCTGTGGGCAAAGCCTTGACTCGGATTGCATCCTACAGGCCTTTGTATCTTTCTACTCGTTGCTTTTCTAACCCAATATACATCTACACTCTCCTCACCTCTGTTCCATGTGCAATACTTCACATACCTAAACAAAACAGGTTGTTGCATCCTATCCCTCCTGCCCAAGTCCTTCAGCCTCCATGGAGAGTGCTAGGTGCTCCTGCATGTCACCTGCAGCTCCTGCCACAGTCTCAAATTCAGCGGCTCCTGGCACCTCTCCTGATCCCACTTCCGCTGCTTATGTTGGTGCCAGACAGCCTTTAACATCCTCTGAAGCCACCTTTAGTCTAGGGTTAGTAGAATATAACACAAGCATGCTAGCATAGCGTGCAACTACTTATGACATTCATCATTTACAAATCTTTTATTGCGAACTTTCCTCGCCAACCCTCAAAAAAGCCAAGATAAGATTTCAACCACACGGATAGGGAAAAGGAGGCTGCAGCATGGCTTGCTGGTGTATATATGGGCCAACAGTTTAACAGGATAATGCTAGACGACTGGGCCAGAGGAAGCCCACCAATTGGACAGAGCCGTTACTAACAAGGCGCATGCCATTCCCCACACTGTGCCTGGGAATTGCTTTGGAGACTCTGGCTAGCCTGGGCCAGAACCATGCTGAGAAGTATGCCAGCAATTTAACAGTATTGGACAACTGCATACCAGTGTTCAAAAATCTGTTGTGGCTTGCTTTAGTTTATAAGCATAGACATAACCTTTTAGATTTGACTCATATGAATTGCCTAGAAAGTGAATGAAGTGCTCTCGAATTAGGTCATGTTCTGAACTAGTGGAATTCATGTTTTTTTTAGAAGATAAAATCAAATAGGTGGAGTTTTTTTTTTTAAAGCTGCACATTGAGTTGGATGTCTTATTCCTATTCATTTTAATTAGGCATCTGAATCTCTTAAGTGGTTTTGAAAATCAAAGCCAACTTGTTCAGTTTGGCACTAGAGACAGCTTCCCGTTCCTCATTAGAAATGTGATGTATTGTGTTTATATGTAAATGAGAGGTTTTCAAAGAAAAGTTTGCATGATGCTTTAATTATGGGAAGTAACAGGCAACTTAATACGAAATCTGTCATCATTTCCCCCTGCAGTCAAAGTCTATTTGTTCTTTTTCACTCAATTTTCTCCTCATTTTAAAATTATTTGTATGTATTTACCGGAAAAATGTTATAGAAAAATAAAGAATTGATTTTTTATTTTAACAGTGCATCAGCTTGTATCTCCCAAGTCTCATGCATTATCATGCCAATTGTATGTTAGACATCATCACCTGTGAACCAATATTAAGGGGTAATCAGATCCTGTGAATGTCCTTTTTCCCATCTACACCCTCATTCAATGTGCCAGTCAGTGTCTGGTGCTCTTCACCTTTGCCTGGGTCAGATCAAACTGCTGTCTTTAGTCAGCTTCTAAGACAGCCTTCAAGGAAACGGAGAGTGCTCCTTACAAGACCAGTCTCGTGGAACATGTCTGACCAGAAGTTTGCTCTAGCAAGAGAATAGACCAAAGAAGTCTTATGCAGAATCCATTTTGATGCTTCAAGAGCAAGACTACAAGAAATGGCATTTTTACTGTAATTTAAAACCATTGCTGTCATGCCAGTGCACCAGGATCCAAGAGATCTACATTGAAAGTCCAACTGAACCCCAGGTTGAGGCATTCTTTCATTTCATTTCAATGTCTGGTATCAGTTCACTGCCTTCCTAAATCTGATCCCAGCTCATTTCTGAAGGGGACTATTTTTTTGCTGTTCCAGATACTTGCCAGCTTTTTTCAGGTTGCTTACTTCCAAGCGCCAGTGTCTCTGGTTTAGTGGAGAACTGAACTCTTATGAGTGCAATGATTGCCTACAGAGATATGTACTACTGAGACACACCAACATCTACTTGAGATATTGTTTCTAGACCTTACGTAGCTTCTCAGACAGTTAACAGCTGCCTTTTTGATATCAGACAAGAATATATCTCTTCCCCACTTTCCTTCAACAGCTCAATCACTATAAAATCCTGCCCCAGAAGTTCTAATCCTGATGAGGGGAACCATTTTCTGATCTGTCAATATTTATTGTCATAACGTTTGCTTGCACATCTTACTCTACACTGCTGAAAAGGCAAGGCGAGTAAGAGGGCTACTAAATGCAAAAACTGAGCTCTGAAAACGTGGTTACAGAACACAGAAGGCACTGTAGATCTTCTGTAGCACTTAAGACCATTTTAAAGATGGCTAATGTGCATTAGTAACACAATGAGGGTTTGTCCTAAGTCTTTCTGTATCCCCACTGCAAAATGCTAGTTTTCATGCAGATGCATGTAATATGTGCATGTTTGCTTTCTACCTACCGAGCAGGCCTGAAAACATCAGTCACAGTCAGTACTATAAAATTATATTGGGTCATGCTATGTGCTACATACATATACAGTGCAGAAAGCATATGTAGCACATTCATGCATGTGCTTATATGCACCATATGCTACATTTAGTGTATGCCACGCTATATATAAAAAAAACCAAAAACAACACTGCAAGAAGGGAGATCACTGTCATAACAGAGGAAAGAAGGGATTCTGAAATACAGATTAAGGTGGTCAATTTTTTACCATACACAGGATTCTTTCTGCCTGTTTTTTTAATGCTCTTCACACTTCCGTTATTTGCAGTAGGGGTTGAAATCTGGCAGAAGGAATGTCTTCTTTTGGTCTTATGAAACTCTGTTAGCATTTTATCAAGAGGCAAAATGACAGGAACAACTATTTTCAAGAAATCACTTTCAGATTCTGAGCAATGTGTATTTATTTTTTATAAGATATATTTGAATTTTTATGTTAGTTCATTAAAAAGAATTCATTAATAGCCTAAGTTCAGGACTTAACTGTAAGACTGCATAATGCAATGCACTGACTTAAAGCTAAATGTAAGAACAGAATTTATAATGCATGCAATTCTAGAGGTTGTGTGAAATGGAGCTTACTCCTCCAAGAGTATTATAGGGGAAATTATAGCATAAATGAGAAAGGGAGTGCAAATATACGTTGAATGTTTCCTCAAATACAGGTGCAAAATCTTCCACAAACACTGGTGGAGTGATTCCTATTGGTTCTGAAAGTCAAAATTACCTTATGACAGAGGAGGCAGGTGGAAAATGGTTGAGGTTTTTGATCAGAGAGAAGGGGAACACAGATGGTATGCATATGAAAGTCCTACTTACTCACCTTACTTTAAATGGTATGTTGAGCAAAGGAGCTGCTAAATGCCAGAATCTGGCTCTACAGAACAGTGGTTCCAGAGTCACCCTTTTGAGTTGTGAAAGTCCAAGAGTGAAGATCTGATAAATAAATAAAATAAATGTATATGTGTGTATATATATGTATAGCAAAGATTTGAAATCTGAAACTCATTCTAAAAAGAAAAGTGAAAAGAACGTGTTATTTACTCTCAAAAAACAGGAGGGTAGCACATAAAAAGTCAAGAAAATAAGAAATAGTTTATTAAGGTGATGTGGAGCCTGAGACAGATTGGGAAGTGGGAGAGAAGAGCTAGGAGGATTAACTTTGGGGCACGAGACAGGCTGGAGGCTGGCAACATGGAGTATGAGGTTCCCAAAAAATCATGAGGAGGATAAATTAAGAGCTATTGGACTGCGGCACATGTGAAGCAGCAGGGGGAAGCCATTCACATGAACCTGAGATGTGTGGGGAAAGCAGAAGAAATGAAAGCTGTGGTGGTGGTAAAGGCTCTGAAGCAGAGAGAGAAAATACAGTTAAGGAAGAAAAACGGAAAAGCAGAAAATGCAGATCTCGTCCTCATCATTCTTTCTTTCAACTCTCCCATTATATTTTTTCTCCATAAATGCATTAATTGATACTAAATTTATGGATTATGAATTAATGCATGTTAAATTGAACACACACTTATAGGTGCTTCTCCCCAAGCAGGAGGAGCAATACGTGTTCAAGAAGCTCAGAAAAAAAAGCATTCTTTTTCGCATGGTAACATACTGAATTTCTGCCATACTGCCAGCAAAAAGCTACCAGCTACTGATTTATGAGGCTAAGGCCCATATGTGGCAGTGCTATTTTGGCATTACAGCCATCTCAGTTCTAACCCTCTTGAAGCTCTTTGTCTATGTTTCTTTTATCAGATAATGTCAACTGGTTGAATTATGCAAATGCATTTTCCACAGTATCTCTTTTAGCTTCGTCTGGCTCCGGAAGTCTGTCTGCAAGACACAGTGGAAAGATGCCTAAATTGCTTTTACTCATAATGCCTGAACTAGTTCGCTGACAGGCAGCCTAAACGTTCATGCAGGGCCATGTCACAAGCCTACCCTAAGTCCCTTTGCTCTTAGGACTTACTGCCCTACTCCTGCATGAAAAGTAAAATGGTTAACAGGAAAAAGAGGACATTCACAAGGTTTAAAAATTGTCGTGGTTTAACCCCAGCCAGCAGCTAAACACCTTGCTCACCGCCCTCCTCCGGTAGGACAAGGGAGAGAATCGGGAGGGCAGAAGTAGGAAAACTCCCAGGCTGAGATAAGAACAGTTGAATAATTGAAATAAAATGAAGTAGAAAAGTAATAATAACAATGATAGCAACAACAATAATAGAATATACAAAGCAGGTGATGCACAATGCAACTGCTCACCACTCGCCAACCCCAGCCTGTCCTGAGCTGCAAGAGCCCTACTTCCTGGACCACGCTTCCTAATTATGAGCATGATTTCATATGGTATGGAATACCCCATTGGCCAGCTGGGTCAGCCACCCCGGCTGTGCTCCCACCCCCAGCTTCCCATGCACCTGGCAGACCATGGGAAGCCAAAAAGTCCCCGGTGAAAGCGCCACTTGGCAACAACCAAAACATTAATGGGCCATCAACGCCTCCTCCCATACCAAACCCAAAACACAGCGCCCCCCAGCTACTGGGGAGAAAGTTAACTCTGTTCTAGCCGGAACCAGGACAAACATATTCCTCATCACAAACCAATAAAATCAATAAGATGAAATCAATTACTACAAAAATAACTTCTAGATACTATTTTAGGGCTGTTTACCGTGTTTCTGTTGGACAACAGTGGTGGTTTTCAGCCTAAAGTGTTGAAGAGCTGTGTGGCCCAAACCCACCTCCCTACTCGCTACTCACTTCTCATGCACCAGGAATAAATCAACTGGTATCCAGTTTCATAACTACGTCCTGTCTGTATTACTTTACACAACGAAAGGCTTTCTCTTTTTGTCTTACCTTATGCCATTTTCGCATGTAAATTTAAAAACTATGCCCTTTCCAAAAGTGTATATACAGCTTTGCTGAATGCTGCATTAGTTTAAAATAAAATTGTCACAACCGAGCTATACAAATAATGACTAATGTTACTCTCAAGGTTGATGATCATGATAAAGAGAAGTATCTAAAAAGATAATTGACTTGCAGGCTATTCCCCCTCTCCGCATCCCCCCATCAGATTGTTGCTTGTACAGTGGTTGTTTGGCAGACATGTCTCGATATACAACCTGTGCACTCAGGCAGGACTCCTGGCTTATCTTGTCACCACCTCCATTGATTTGATCTCTTGCTTCTGTTTACAATCCAGTTGAAATCACTGGGTATGGAAGACCTGTTAGTGTTGCTACTAGGACAGAACTGCACATGCCTGCACAAGCTACATGTGGAGTGCTGTTTGCTTCCACTGGCCCACTAGTAAAATGAATTTTCCAGGCGTATTACATACTTTTCACTCCCCAAAGAAAGCCTTCAACTGTCAATAGGTTAAAGGCAACTTCTCTTCATGCTACTTATCAGAGGTAGATACTTTCTATCCCCTGCCTCCCTACCCTGCCACCCTGCAGTGACTGCAGTCTGTCTATCCAAGACAGCAGCAGTTCTGTGGAGGCAGTTCTTCCCATGAGTTAGCAACAAACACATGAAGAAAAATGCTGCCAATTGTTTGGATTTGTCAAAACGAGCTTCTTCACTGTAAGGCTGTTAAACTGTTACCAAATAATTTTTCTGTTCAAATGACTGTGTGAAGTTCTGCTACGTATCCACTATGCTCATCTCTAAGTTACTATGAGGTAATATAAACAGAAATACACACACACGCTCATATGCACATGTAAAAAGCAGGAAAAGACCTTCCAAACTCAATTGCAATAACTTGCACGTATTTATTGCTATTTATTTTACAAAACCATGATTCTTACATCTTCAAAACTAACAGAAAAAGATGGGCAGGAGGCTGGAAAGACAGGAGGAAAACAGAAAAAAAAAAAGGATAAAAAAGGAAAAGCATGTAATATGTGAAAGCTCGACTTCTCACCTCCATTAGTGCATCAGCTGTCCTTTTCCCTCCTGATTGTCTATTCTTTCAAATAGAAAGCCCAGAGATTTATATGAATGGATCTTACAGTACAAAATGAAGGTCACCAAATCAGTTTTTGACATGTCAAGAAGGAAAGAGATTTCCTCAGCTACGGTTCCTCAGCTTTTATACTCTAATGGACACATCTCTTTTTAAAAATCAACCCACTAATTTAAATACTACAGAAGACCCAGATTTGCTAGAGAGGCTCACAGATGGTTGCAGAACAGCTTTAGAAAGCTTACAACTCTTCCTCTATAGGCAGATCTCTGCTGCCTAGTTTTTGGGTTTGCTGCCTAATCACATTAACAACAAACACTGAGAAATCTTCCTTGAAGTGCTGTAAAAAAATAGGCCTTCAAACAGACAGAGTAACACTGGAGGTCCTTTGAAATGCTCTATGGAAACATATTTTGTTTTGAACTGCAAGACATTGTGACAGTCCCGGTCGCTTGGAGACAGAGAAGGACATCTTTGCATTCTCAGCCTGAAGTTCGATATCTGTCTCATCTCTAAATGATAACTGCTGACTATGTTATTCAGTCCTGATGGATTTAAAATATGGTTTACAACTCCAAAGAGCCTTCAAGCTGCTGGACAAGTTGTCAGTGGATGCTAGACTTCAACAGTAAGCAATAAGAGCTAGTGGGGGTGTGTGGTAAGTGTGGAGATTTCAACTGTAGCAGCATGAACTAAATTTAGGGAGCTAATGCTAACAGGCAGCACAATCCACTTTGCCTAAGAAAGTTATTCTTAAATATTTCAAAAAGACTCCAAAAATGGAAAACCTAACTTCCTCAATATTCATAGTGTTGATTTATAATAGATGCTGCAAACACTTCAGAAATGGAAGGGTGCCATGATTTTGTTTCTTGGCAGAGTGCTTATTACAGATTACTCCTGGGTAGGAACTTGGCCATTTAACTGAACAACTTTATTCAAAGAAGATTTGATATTTAAACTAAGGGTAACTGCCAACTTTTATGCTCCTTCAAAAAGACAGAAGACATTGAATAACAGTGACTAACCATGTAACTTAAATGATGCCTTACGCTTGGCTCTAAGCCTAAGAGACACTAGCTATTTGGTCAATCGTTGTAGCTTTTTCTGTAGTCCGTTGAAGAGAGAAAGGCAACTCTAGCAGGCAGTACACTATAATCATGAGTGGCTCCTGCACTGACCAGACTCTTGGAAGGACCTCTCCCTGACTGCATCCTCCTAAACGGGATCATTGAGGAACCAGCTTGCAAATGATGGTCAACAGATGGGTAGGATGATTACCTGTCTTTGTTTATAAAAAGTACTACTGGTAGAGTTTATGGAGGCCAGGGAACAAGGAACGTTGTGTGTTCTTTGGAACACGTATCTTCTGTGCTCCCTTCAACCAATGCCAAACCTCACTCCCAAATTGCCCAGAATTAACCCTCCCACACTCCAGAGTGACGGGCACTCTTTGTGCACAAGCACTAAGCAGTTCGTTGTGGGTCTCAGATTACATCTTGTGATAACATTACATTTATTATAGATTTGTATATTTGGCTTCTTCCACTGCTTTATCATTTATTTAAAAACAAAGAAATACGAAAGTTGTAAATATTATGATCATTCCCGTAATGCACAGTAAATGCACACTGTTGTATGCATTATTGTACACTACATATAATAAATATACAATGTACACCGGCCTGTTGATGCACATGCAGAATGACATTTTCACCTTATGTATGGTAACTGAGAGCCCTTACAAGGCATTTGCATTACTGAGGAAACCCTTTCCATTGATAATGTATGTGAAACTACAAGTGTGATGTGATCTCCTAGTTCCTCTGCAGATACCAGCCTTCTTTATCACACATTGCTAGAAACATTCAAATACAAAAAACTAATCCCCATCCAAATAATGAGCACCTTGTTTTGGGAATATCACCTTTAAATCAGGATTAGAGTTGCCTAAATCAGGGCAAAGCAATTTTTTTTCTGTCATTTTTCCCCCTTTTCTCTGTTAATCTATAAGCACATGCCCTGTATACTACAGTAGAAGCGTTCAGTAAAATTCAACCTTTACGGTAGTGTAAGACATGCTAGCACCAAGATGCAACCAAACCTCTGCATGAATGCACATGTATCCATGTGAGATGCATTAAATATATATATCCTGATTGCACACACAATCCTTCGGCAATGAAGAGGTAGAACAGGCTGCCAAATCAAAAAAAAGTTTCAAACAAACAGGATGAGGCATCTTAAGTCTCTGAAGGCTTTTTTTCTCCTTGTGGGCATTCATACAGTGTGTCAGACCACTTTAAGCACCCAATTACGAGTATTTTAACAGAACTGTTAATAAAATATTTAGAAAACACCAGAAGCCAAATCCTAAAGTCTTTTTTTTTTAACTTTACTTGGGACTTCTTTGGAAAAAAAAAAAAAGCAAAACAACAACAAGCAAACTCTGCCCTCAGTGAAAGATTTATCTGAGGCAGAAAGACAGAAAAGTGAGTCTGGACATCAAGCCTCAGCTCCAGAAAAACAAATAAATGGAACATGAAGATGGGCAAAGAGAAGCAAGATGATATGAAAGAAATCTTTTTCGGTCTATGCAAACTAGGGAGCACAAGGTTTATTCCAGTCTGTCATCATTACAAACCTCAGATTACGTAAGGCTATATTTAAACAGTATTTGGCAGGACCTAGGTGCACCCAAATTTCCAGGCCAAGTCACATCCACACTGCAGAGGCTTCAGGGTCTATTCAAAATCAGCATTTGCACATAGTTAAAAGAATCAAGTACTCCTGCATGCCTACATTGCTTCAGGAACGGAAAATTCCATAATCGGTTCATTCATCCTTCCTCCCTTTCCTCACACTCTCTAGAAATACCTTGGTTGCTTTTACCCTTTCCCCTCCTATATCATTTTCAACACATACACTCAAATGCAGGCCCCTGTTTTGTCTTCCAGCTCAATTTAAAACAATTCCCATTATCCTCACAAAAATGTATGTTCAACTCTCGTTCATTACAAATCTTAGACTAAAAGCGACATTTAATTTTGTCAGCACTGTAGGATCCAGTTTCTAAAATGTGAAATTTTCCACTCTTTCAAGAAACTCCAACATTCAATACTTCCTTTAGCCTTGTTCTTTTTGGCAGGCCTATCAGATACATGCTGGTCTTGTCGAAACACCACAGCTATGCTAGACAAGTGTCATGGTTTAACCCCAGCTGGCAACTAAGCAGCACACAGCTGTTTGCTCACTTCCCCCCAGTGAGAAGGGAGAGAGAATCAGAAGGGTAAAAGTAAGAAAACTTGTGGGTTGAGATAAAGACAATTTAATAGGTAAAGCAAAAGCCGCGCACACCAGCAAAGCAAAATAAAGAATTCTTTCACTACTTCCCATCGGCAGGCATGTGTTCAGCCATTTCCAGGAAAGCAGGGCTCCATCACGTGTAATGGTTACTTGGGAAGACAAAACACCATCACTCCGAACGTCCCCCCGTTCCTTCTTCTTCCCCCAGCTTTATATGCTGAGCATGACATCATATGGTATGGAACATCCCTTTGGTCAGTTGGGGCAGCTGTCCCAGCTGTGTCCCATCACATCTTCTTGTGCACCCCCAGCCTACTCGCTGGTGGGGTGGTGTGAGAAGCAGAAAAGGCCTTGACGCTGTGTAAGGACTGCTCAGCAGTAACTAAACCATCCTTGTATTACCTACACTGTTTTCAGCACAAATCCAAAACGTAGCCCCACAGTAGCTACTATGAAGAAAATTAACTCTATTCCAGCCAAAACCAGCACAACAAGGCAACTTTCAAGCCATGAAGAAGCTGTTAGGTACAGCTTATTTGTGGGGCAAGAAGTTTGTTGCAATACTGATATGTGAAGAGAGCTCTCCCAGATTATGCAAGGATTGTTTAACCTCCTGAAGCATTTAAATTATAAAGTAGAAGAACACTAAATGGTTTCCTTTGTTTGCTAATTCTTGCAAATGCATACTCACACACATCAAAATATTTGTCTTTATGGGACAGATTACAAAAACAGTGCATATACTGTTTTGCAGTTAATCAAAGCATTAAAAAATCAGCAGCTGCAAACACTGAAATTCTTATATCAATATGATTTGGAATTTGGCATTATTACTTGGCAGTGTGTTACAGATTTTAACATACAAAGGTACACAGATTTGTGTGGGCAGAAAGGCTGTTGGTACCTTTTTAGGGATTCCCTGGAGTTCCAGTTTCCTGCAAGTAACATTGATCATTTCAAAACTATTGATCCATGCAGTCTCCACATCCATTAGATCAGGGCTGCATGTGTCCTGAAAGTTGACCAATTTCATCATTACAGCAGAACCAGCTGACCTTGAAATCAAAATGTGATATTTTTCTAACTTAAAAGACAGTTTGACAGGATTTTCAAGAACTGAAATGGATCCAGAAAGAAAAATTGGACAAAAATTATGTACAAAATATATAGACCCTCTATACAAGACAACAAACTCATTGATTTCTACATGATTATGAACAGTCTTATAGTATAATCATGTCTACATTATTGGAACAACATAAAATTGCATATTTGAATCATTCATACTTTAATTCTGGTGCTGTACAATAAAGCAGCTAGACCCAAATTCACAAACACAACAAAAGATTAAAAAGGAGGGCACTATTATTAAAGGATTAAGTTTTATCTATATCTGTAAGAATCAGGTCATGGCTGCTTTTTTCCAACTCTTGCAAATATTTTCAGTTCAATAGCTTTGATTATGTATCTTCTGCTTTGGATGAAGTATTGAATGATGATGATGGGAGGGTGAGACAGTGTCGGTCTTAGGACAGCATTGGAAGCACCTCTTCCTCTCCATTTTAGCTCAGTGAAATGCAGCATAGGATAATTCTTGTAATAAGAGAACTCCTAATGAAGATTTATAGCATACAATACTTAAGTAAGCAAAGCACATTTTGTTACTATAGTAACTCTAATCCTCTGCACACAATATGTAAATGAATTTGTCTAAAATAATGCATGCTATGTTCATTCTAGATGCTGACAAATAATATTCTCAATCTTCTTCTTGTCCTTGTGTTTAGAAGAATTTTGTTTTAATTCTTTAAAGGAGCATCTCCTTTAGAGGAGATGACAGCGACTGCTTATTTTGCTATAAAATCACTATACGATGTGTGCTCACTCAACTAGTTAATGAAATTCAGTAACAACCTGGACTGAGACCATATCAGAACTTGAAAGAAACTGTGTGTGACTTTTTATGTCAACTATACATTGTCCAGAGCCTAAGTTGTTGTTTGTAATGCTCTTTCCAATATTATAGTTTATAATGGTGCACTGAGGACAAAAATGGAAAGCATCAGGAGCAAATGACTGTATTTCATCAAGTACAGTTGGAATTTTCTCAGAAGCATAAGAGAATTAGGAACTCCCACTGGAAGAAAATGGTGCTTTACATAAGGGGAAACTAATGGGAAATTGGTGAGATTCTGAACTTAAAATGCTATAGCAATTCCACAATAATTCCCTATGTGAACATTCTTATTTTATATTAAGAGCGCTAAAGATGTTTAACAAACCCTAGGACTTTAAAACTCTGTCTATACTGCTCCCTTTATGCAACATTATCAAGAAGCCATCACAGAGAGTCCTTAGTGGGGCTGGAAAACCTGGGAACGTGAAAGGTCACTTTTAACTCTAAGACTCCAGTTTAAATTGTGCCTTGCCTCTCTTTCATGTCCTAGATCAGTGATCTCCAAAGCGAGGTACACACAATCCAG
Source organism: Fulmarus glacialis (assembly GCF_000690835.1). Classification (NCBI taxonomy): domain Eukaryota; kingdom Metazoa; phylum Chordata; class Aves; order Procellariiformes; family Procellariidae; genus Fulmarus; species Fulmarus glacialis. The sequence goes on from NW_009220011.1 coordinate 17,192, forward strand.
GGAGTGGGATCCATTGGGGTGTGGGAGGAAAACATCTGTTGTACCATTAAAAAAAAAAATTAAAATAAAGTAAAATAAAGTAAAAATTTTAAATAGTGTTTACTTAATATTTTTCTCAGCCTTTTAAATTTCTATTTTTGTGTATGTTCTAAAATGTACATGATAAATTAGTACAGTAGTAGATGTGTATAATTTATAAATAAACATACATATATTGGGGTTGCTTATAGGGATGTATGATCAAAAAAGTGGAGACCACTGTCCTAGACTACACATTTTCAAATGCAACATAGCAAAACAATGTTTTAAAGTGACCCAGTATAATTCAGAGGTAGACTGAAGAAGAGATCCTTGTTTCTTTGCACCACTTCTACTGCTCTGACAGGACTATTCTCTGTACAAGCACAGTGCTAGGTAGTCCTTGGGGCTATCTGAAAACAACATACAAAACCAGGTGGACTTATTTAATCTGAAAGATGTGTCTCATGTAATGCCTTTTCTGCAGGAGGCCACCATAAAATCTGTGTCACAAAAATTGCAGGGATGCAAAACTGCAAGGGTTTAAGAGGATCTCACAAGCTATATAGGATGCTTAAGAACTACCTGCCTAATAGTGAAATTTCCCAAGTCAACATAAACTAGTAACTATACAGAACAGATGCTTGAGAAAGTAAATAGTGGCAATAGTTTGCATATTTTTTCTTAACCAGTTTAGTTATATAATACTATGTTTCAGAAACATTGTCTATTCTTGCTTGAACACAATTTTGCCATTGTTAAGTAGGTAACTACTTTGGGAAACCTGATTCTGAACTTTTATCTTATTTGAGGATGAGGCCTTTAATTCTTGTCTGAAAGGAAAGCTGTATGAGGAAGATGTACTAGAACTGGATGACTTTTTCACAAACAGTAAAACTGCTGAAAAATGGAGTTTTGGAGGAATGGAGATTTTGTAAGAAATCAGATCAAACATTACAAATATTCTTGGACAAAATATTCAAAGATGTCAACATGTTTGATTTCATTATGTCTTCAGTAATGCTTTGCTCTGTAAGTAATTTTGAAGCAAATGAAGCTCCCCCCTTTTTAGCCTACCATTTCAGAATAATGGCTTTCATTTCAAAATTTTCTTGCAATTTAAAAGAACGGAAATGTTTTCCAAAACTAAATAATTCCAAAAAATAACAACATATTTAATACCAAGTTGGAATTATTTTTTAATAGGCCCAAGCACATATATGTTCACATTATTAAAATTCTGCCTAGTTCAGCTTAAACCTTATCCCCTGCAAATTCTCAACATGGCCACAATTACTCACCTCTAATATGTACAAAAAACCCCCCACTTAATCAGTATTCACAGAAGTTAAATGGGCTATAAATAAAATTCAGCAAGCTGTTAGTTTTGCAGTAGATGATATTTACCCACAAACTTGTTTGAGCGGTCTCGTGGGATTCAAAAGAATCCTTCTCAAAGAATATCTGCTTCTTGCTGTGATTAATAATTGCAGAACTGAACTCATTTTATATGGGTCTTGAACAAATTCCTGAACAAAAAATTAACCTCTGCAGAACTTCCCATACTATACATAGCCTTCAAAAAATGGAAAAAGTGTAATTCTTGCAGTCAAATGAAATATCTTCTGCCTTGACCATTAAAATACCTTGCATTTTTGGAGTTTCATAGCACAGATGAATACTGGTGTCAGGATAAATGAGCCCCATCAACATAATAGAATTTACGGGAGTCTCAGATGGGTCCTTGAAGAAAGATTCTCTGCAAGTATGGTGGCTTTGAGAAAAGCAATTGCACCCTGAGGCAACGTCAGCAGCCCCAGCTACTTTCTCTTACCTAGAAGGCTCCCTGGAAATTCTTCCTTTTGACAATCCATCATAATCCATGCATATATGAAACTTTCAAACAGATTTTAGTACTTTTTCTTTCTGCATAGGCCAGCACACTTTTTTCTTTTTTTTTGGTGTGTGTTGCATAAAGCATCTTAATAATTGTTATTAGCAGAATTGTTTAAATATTCATTGGGTTAGGGGTGGTCCTGGAGCTCTTAGCTTGGCCTAAACTTTATTAACCGCAGTCCTCAGTACAAGTTTGACCTATGAAGCAACCTGGGGAAAAGAAAATTTAAAAAAAACATTATAAATATTTTAACTGTACAAGGTGTTAATGTTTTAACACATGCTCTAATGCTAGTCTTTTCACGTGGACGAAAGCTATTCTGCGTCTCATATATATGTCACAAGGCCTTGAAGGACTCAGGTGGAGCCACATGGAGGAAGGACATATTACCTTGCAGCTCTTGTTTTACCCAAGCTTCTCCCAAGATTCTCAGAATGGGGACAGAAGCTGAATGTCAGGGAAAAGAGGGCTCCAGCCTTCCGTCACCAACGTGCCTACCCCTAAAGAGGCGGAGACAGGCCGAGTCTCTCCAAAAGGCGCTGCAATATATCCAATTTTGTGGAGGCTTCTGGTTCTGTGGTGTAGCAGGAGGTGGTGATGGTGGTGGGGAAGCGCCTACAGGGTACAGTTGGATCTATGGGGCATGAAATCTTAATCTACCCACAAAGCATTAACAGTATTTACTCTTTGTCTGTGTAAATTGGAAAGAAAATAACAATCTACAGGCTTTTCCATTTACATCTGTGGAAACCAAGCATACTTCCAAAGTAAACTAACATCATAATCAGAGTACATAAGTGATTACAAGACTGAAGGATGACCTTAAATGTCCACTTTGATTTAAATTTTTTGGGCTAAGTAATATGATAGTGATGTTATTCTGTGTAATTAGGAATCTATTGCAAGACGTTAGTGGTGAGATTCTTAATGAGTTTTCAATAGGATAAAAATAACCTCAAAATGTGTGCTTATACATAACTAACTTCTTGTCCTCAGTTGCTAATTTGTTAAATAATTCTAAATGCCTATTGATACAAATATAGAAAAAATGCATTTGGGAAGGAGATAAAGGAGGAGATGGTAGTGGAGGTGAGGAGATCATACTGTTTCCTTTGCTTATATTGTATAAGAACAAGAAATAAATGTTTTTCTAAAATCTATGAAAGTATAGGGAGGGTCAGAAGTTCATGGCACAGTACTATAACCCTGAGTCACTTGTCAACCCAGAGTTCCCAAAGGGCCTCTTGTTTTGGGCTATCATTAAATCTGATGTGGTATCTTTTGATTCTGATTTAGTTCACCAAAGTTACAAGGATTTTGTTTTATTTTGCCTATCAGAATCAGTTGGGACTGTATCTAAGCAATGTTAAAACAGAAACGGAGCAAGTCACAGTCTTTAAAAAATACTACAAAATAATACCTGAACCACAGCCTGGAGTGTAGCTTCTTAGAAATGGACTAGTTAATCAATATGGAATTCTAAGGCAGATTGTGTAGGAAAGCTGGAAAACTGGTGGAATAACAGATGTATAATAAAAGAACCCCCAAAAAACCCACAAAATGACATGACTACTTCTATTTGCTTATTTTTCAACAAGTTTTATTAAATATGGCTCATTATTTTCCATCCATAAGGAGAAACTCTTGGAAATTAATTGCTACTTGAAAAGAAGGTATGTCCTTGTGCTTTTTCTGTCAGCATTACAGGGTATATTCTTCACATGGAGCCTCCTGAATTATCTTAAATAACATTAGAAATTTCAACGAAGTGAATGTTATGCAACTTGTATGCATCCCTTACTAAAATCATATATGTTCTCAAAGAGACCTTTACACCTTGCATGAGATACTCAGATTTTAGCTCTAGGGGAGAGTAGCCTATAAAAACAACATATTCTCTAGAATAAGATAAAACATGGCCTAAAACATTGGCCTGCATCCTTAGGGAAAAAACTGCAGTTCAGAAAAAAAGACTGGTACAGCTTACTTCTCCTTAGTCAGGAGAAAAGCACCAGACTAATCTACAGACATAATCTGAATCCTGGGGCAATGCACAAAAGTGGCCTCTAATTTAATTTAAACATTAAGTCTATGAAATATGCTTTATTACTCCTTTTTGACCATTTAGTTAATAAGAAGCTAAGCAGCAACTTCAGATTGACTTAACTCTGCTCCCAGCTATGTCTTGAAAAGCAATCAGAGACACATGCTATGCTTCCACCGCCCAAGGAGCCCTTCCATTCTATCACTGACCAGGGTCCAAGTCTCCAACATCGAAGTTCAACAAGCTCAAACAATGTGACGCTGATACATGCAAATTGCATAAGTACGATAGACTAGAAAATCAATAACACATAATTTCGATTTTCAAAAATCTCCTTGACCAATGACTTCTGCCTCATTGAGCCATTAAGTCTGACTATGCCCCTTTGTGTGAAAAGAAAACAAATGTATTTCTTAAAATTACTTTTAACTGTATCTTTCTTCAAGAACAATATACATTTAGTTTTCTTCTACACATGCACAAGAGGGACACCTCATCATAACCAAAATAATACACCAAATATTACCAACAGCCTTGCTTGCCTGTTGTAGAAAGATATAATAGAGCTCATGCTGCAGTAATACTGACACAAAATACTCAGTTTTGCCTAGCCTCATAAAGCAGAGGTGTGGGATGCAAAAAAATTGCATTAATAAACTGCCCACAGATACTGCATTTTGTCCCTGGTGATTAAACAGTTAGCATGCATTCCTATTACCAACAAAAAATGAGTACATATATGTATTAGATAATTGTCCACACACATACACAAGACTTTTGTAAAAAAGAAACATTTTTCAGAAAATGTTTCTCTAGTGCAGGTATCTTCTCTTCTCAATATTCCTAATACTAGATTTTTTTTTCTAACAATGTCATCATTTAGTCACTAGAACTTTGTGCCTTTGAATATGCCTAAAGAAAATTATCTCATCTGAGAAAAGATAGGAGAAACCAATGCACACTTCCACAAGGACAAGCAGGTACAATTTGAAAACTACATCTAAATTAAGGATAATATTGTGACAACAGCTAAATCAATGCAGCAATCTAAGCTGATTTAAGTGTCCTATTATGCAAAATTTTACCCATTATAAAAGAGAAATCAAAGACAGTTGCTAACATGATTAAGCTATGGTTCTGTAGAGTCAGAAAATAGTGATGCATGAGCAGTTTTCAAATGATAATTAACAGGAAGAATGTGTAAAGACACTACTGAATTGAATTTAAAGTATCTAGCACTAGAACTGTAGTGACATAGGCACTGATCCCAAACTGCTCATCTATTCCTCAACAGCAGCTTGCAAATTCCATTCTATGCACTATGCGTCTGATGCAGCAAAACACTTGCTTCATTTCAAATATGTGGTCGTCTTTCCTGAGGTCAATAGACTACTCACTTCACAAGTGCTTTTCTAAATCAGTCCTGGAGGATTGGACCCTTGGTGAATGACCTAAATATTCCCCTAATAATTTCTCACTAGTCAAGCAAATCTCTGTTCACTTTTATGGTAACCATTACACTTATAAAATGGTCTAGTACTGAGGATGTAATTTTCACTACATTGCCTGATTTCACACCTTTTGTCCTTTATATCACTGGTTACCTATACATGCTGTATAAATATGATAAAATGCTTTTTCGGCTGCAAATGAGAAAGTAAAAATATAACCTCTGTGATTCGTTGCTTGTAGTGAAATGAGTATCTGATCTAGAAAATGAAGCCCAACTTTAAGATTAAAATTTTCAAATTTATTCAGTATTGGTCTGATTCTGCTTACTGTTAAAAAAAAGAAATAGAAATACTGTTGTGATTTTCCCAATACTTTGAATAACTACATAAAAATTAGCTTATAGTGTAACCTATGTTGAATGCTTTGTGGACGGAGAAGATGCCTGATTAAGTTGATGCCTGTCAGAAACAGAAAGCATTGACAGTACAATCATAAAATCTATGTTTCAATTCTACTGCTATGATTCTAGATTAATTATTTCCTCCGTGCAGTTCTCAGCCCTACCCAGCCCTGCCCGTTTCTTAACTGTCCAGAGAAAGCATTTAAGTGTAATTAAAAGGACAAGAAAAGGGTGGTGCCTCCTTCTTAGAAACCTTCAGCAATTCTGTAAATGATAGCTTCCAGACCCTACTGTTTGACTAGATTCTTCAAAATACGTTAAGTTTGGAGGTTGAATTCATATTTATTACAGTGTTATTTAAGGACCAAACCGTGACCATTCCTCAAGGTGACCTTTTGCTCTGTGCAGTCATGGTTGTCAAACAGCATTATGAATCTCCATAGCAGATTACTCTGGAAAATACTCTGGAAAAAGACAGTCATACTATCTTTCTCTTAAGCAAGTATTCTGAAAAGCTGGACAATACATGACATCCACAAAAAATATCTGTGTCAGACACAGAGTAGCTGACAGGGGGACAGCTAACTAAAGCTGAACATTATGAGATGCATAAAAATGAATCTTATAATTTGGTCAATTTTGTCTTTCATCTTTGACGCGCTTAAAGGTTTTATTTTCATCCTGAGTCCACGGCATCTATAACATCCAGTCAACTTCAAAACAAACTACTTGTCATTAAATATTAAATTCCTTAAGAGGTAAATCTGTAAGTCTTTCATTTCTTTTTAGTTCTTTTTCAGCCAAAGCTGGTACTACTCAAGGCTGGAGAAGCATTCAGAATCCATAAATCCCAATGAAACTAATGAAAGTGAAACGTGAGAAAAGGCTGTTTAAGTAAAGCCCTGAGGATTCAATTGCATGAGTATGCCTACATGAGACAACGTAGTGTTATTCATAATAAAATGATTTTTGCAACAGAGGAAAATCATAGAATCATAGAACCATAGCATAGTTTGGATTGGAAGGGACCTTTAAAGATCATGTAGTTCCAACCTCCCTGACATGGGCAGGGACATCTTTCACTAGAACAGGTTGCTCAAAGCCCCATCCAACCTGACCTTGGACACTTCCAATGATGGGGCATCCACAACTTCTGTGGGCCACCTGTTCCAGTGTCTCACCACCCTCATTGTAAAAAGATTCTTTTTTATGCCCAATCTAAATCTACCCTCTTTCAGTTTAAAACGGTTACCCCTTGTCCTGTCACTACAGGCCTTGATAAAAAGTCTTTCTCAACTTTTCTTATAAGCCCCCTTTATATGTTGAAAAGCTACAATAAAATAATCATGGTAGCTCCACCCAGGTATTCCACCCTGTTCTGGTTCCAGCTGGGACAAAGTTAACTTTCTTCCCAGTAGCTTGGGGGGTGTGCTGTCTTTTGGGTTTCGTATGAGAGAAACGTTGATGGCCCATTGATGCTTTGGTTGTTGCTGGGTGGTGCTTGCACTGGGGACTTTTTTTGGCCTCCCATGCCCTGCCAAGTGCAGGGGAAGCTGGCAGGGGGAAGATCATAGCCAGGGCGGTTGACCCAGCTGGCCAATGGGGTATTCTATACCGTGGGATGTCATGCTCAGTATAAAAGGCTCGTGACACATGGTCAGCAGGTCGGTAAGCAGTTGCATTTTGCATTGCCTGCTTCATATATTCTGTTATTGTTGTTGTTATAATTGTTATTATTACTGTTTTACTTTGTTTTATTTCAATTAGTAAACTGTTTTTATCTCAACCCATGAGTTTTCCTACTCCCAATTCTCTCCCCTATCCTACTGGAGGCAGGGGTGAGCAAGCGGCTGCAAGGTGTTTAGTTGCTGGCTGTGGTTAAACCACGACACCCGGCAGGTGTTTCTCATCTACTTCTTGCCAAGGAGTCTTCAGCTGTGTCTATTGAAGGGTCTCTGTCCTCAGAGTTGCTGGAATAACTCCAACCCCATTATCTTGTAGACTGACAAGAAGCACTCGCCAGCACCAGGCTCCTTAAGCACATGCAGAGGTCCCAGGAGTCTCTCTGGAGACTTTTTTGTTCTGATTCACCATTTCCATGCAAGCAGTATATGCTAAGTTCACCAATTCACACTCTGACTCCACCACCTTATAGATGTGAACAGCAGAAGAATGAAAAGACTTCTTTATGTCTTTAGTCTTAAAGTATTGGGCTGGAAGAAACAGGCTATAATGAAAACCAATACCAAAAGTGATTGCAGTATACACCCGGCTATCTTCTGTGTAATGTACAGTCCCTTCTAGTGTATCTTGTTTACAACCCATTCTTTGAGGCTTTAGGTTTTGATTTTGTTTGGAAAATGGTTCACCTTTCATGCACACTTCTTACCCTATGGACACCACTTCAATTGTAATTAGCTTTGCTAATTTTTTAATCTTTGATTATATTCACCTAACATTTTCCTTCTTTTTAATATCAAACGAACCTTTGATGGAGCAAAACTTTTACTTGGACAGTATTATAGACATTACTTCCCCTGCAGTGTGCCCCACTGTGCACCTACCAACCCACCTGGGAAAGTACACTAAACATTTTCAGAACTTTTTGAAGGTTAAAGCTTTTTATATATCATAAAAAGCAGCCCATGCATTGAACAGTATTGACTGCACATATGTTGTATTAAACTTATGTTCCTCAGTGCATTCTTAGCTTTTCACAAATACTATGTGTGGCTTAAATACAAACTCTTGCCATAGACCCTGCTTAGCATTGTGTTATTGTTGTGTTTTAACCTGGCAGGCAGCCAAACACCACACAGCCACTCGCTCACTCCCCCCGCCAGAGTGGGATGGTGGGAAGAATGGGAAAAAAAAGTAAAATTCGTGGACTGAGATAAAGACAGTTTAATAGAACAGAAAAGGAAGGGATAATGATAATAATAATAATAATGATAGAATATACAAAATGAGTGATGCACAATGCAATTGCTCACCACTCGCCGAACAATGCCCAAAACAGTGATCACTTCTTCCTGGACCACGCCCCTTATTTATATACTGAGTATGACATCATATGATATGGAATACCCTGTTGGCCAGCTGGGCCAGCTGTCCCGGCTATGCTCCCTCACAGCCTCTTGTGCACTTGGCAGAGCATAGGAAGCTGAAAAGTCTTTGACTATCGACTACTTAGCAACAACTAAAAACATCAGTGTGTTATCAACATTCTTCTCATACTAAATCCAAAACACAGCACTAGGAAGAAATTTAACTCTATCCCAGCTGAAACCAGGATGTTTGTAGATATGTCCTGTGTGCAGTGAGCCACAAAGAGACTTCTGTTTTCCTATTAGGTAAACTCAGGCTTGCAGCATTCTGGTGTGGCGTTCTGTGGTGAACTTCCTGAAATATCATCTCTGTTAACTTACCTGAGCAGCTGACTATCTGGATCTCCTTGACTTAGCCATAATACATTTGCCTCTATTTCACTAGGACCTTGCTAATATTTCTGACAGAAGCTCACCCATCAATAATTTTTTTTCTTCCTACAGTAATAGACTACAAGTCTATTCCCTTATATAACAGTGACACATTTTTTTTATTCTGAATATCATGCCAATGGGGCCTAGCATTATTTTCTCAATTAATACATGATAGCCGAGGTGGACAGCTTTGTAAACAAGGCTGGTGTGGCAGACAGAATAGCCTTTTGAGAACAATTTTTGAAGCAGTCTGTCAGAAATGAACAGGACAAAGGCACAGGCTGTTATTACAGCTGTATTAAACATGATGAGAGATTGAAAACTCTTAATGATATTCTGACGGTTTAATAATTTTGTTACTGGTCAGCAATTGCTGTACAAGACCCAAGGATCTTGGGTTTTTACGAGCAACACAGAAGCATTATCATCTGGAGGCACCTCTGTAACTCTCTGAGTTTCTAATAAACATACTGTATACAGAAAGAGAAAATATAGCTCCCAGAGTACAGGCAATCAATTACTGCAGACAGTAAAGAACACATGATGTATTGTTTTTATATAATCTTTTTTAGAAAACACAACTTTTAACAAAATATGAGGCTCAGTATTATTTTACCTCAAACAATTTCATATAAAGATATACCCAGGCCCAGGTTAGTAAGCAATTACCAAATGAAACAGAAGTATAGTTTTAAAAGAAATCAGACCCAACTCATGCAGGTAAGAACCAGAACACAACATACTCAACTCTTATATTGTGAATTCTAACCTTAAACTTTGGTGTACACACCTCCACTGATTTTCAAAACCCTCATTGCCTTCCGTTGTAAAAGAAATTCCAGTCACATACACTTAAAGGAAAGACCCATAGTTCCTTCTAATTAGCTGTTAATGCGATACAGGAACATGCATCACATTGTTAAAATGAAGTCACATAGCTGGAACGTCTTTCTGTAGTGCTGGGTCTTGAGAGGATTTGGACCAGGCCATAGTATTTCAGCTTGTGAGAGGCCTTAATCCAGTGTATTTCTGCAAAACTAGTACCACTGGTGTTCCAAGCACAGAAATGGGCATTCTCTAAAAGTGCTGGGAACACCAATGGCTTCAGTGCTATGTGGAGAAGCAGAAGATGAGGACTATGGCTCTCCTACCTTCCCATCCCTTGGTAGATAAACCCCACCTGTACACCTTAGCACACACACTACAGAAATGTGAAGACAGATATCAGGTTTGCTGGAAGCACATGCCTTTTAGATGAAAGGCTCATTGAATAAATATAGAATGACTTTGTGGAAAAGCCACTAGAACCAAATTCCTTTTTCCTCAGGAGATGGTTCTCACCACTGGCTGCAAAGACACAGTTCCTGGCTCAACAGCTTTCTAGTTCTCTTTTGCCCCAACCTTGGCAGGACAAAAATCTTACTACTCAAGCTAGACTCAAAACTCTCACTATGCCACATGAAAATGCAACCTCCTCCCCAACAAACCTGACACATTGCACTTCTCTGGCCCTGCTTTTGGATGGAAATACTACTATTTCCTGCCAACTCCAAACTTGCAGAGATGCATTAGGGATGCTCCAATCAGACCTGCCAGCTGGAGCCCTTTAGGTACAGCGCTGTGTTATTTCCAGAACGAGAATGGGTACAAGCAAGAGCTAGGCATGAAGAAGACTGACAAGACTTCTGAGGACAGTCAGAATGAGAGAGTTCAGAGGAACCCAGCTGATGAAAAGGTAGGCACTGACAAGGTGAAGAAGAAATGTTGATAACTTCATTCCATGACTTAGGCACTGAGATTATACCTAAGACTTCCAAGTACATTTGAAAATGCTAGTTAGAGAATTTCAGCCCTTGATGGCTCAGTTCAGTTAGAATTTCCCCTGAATTATGTTCAGTTACACCAGAGGTATTACTATGGAAACAGCATCCTCGTGTATGTACTTTCAAAAATTACCAGGAGTTTCTCTGTGTGCTTCTACTTTGGTCAGAACCTGAAATTTCTTATTTCTTTCTCTTTTGACAGATACTTTTATCAGGAAATACACTGAAAGAATTCAGGTTCAAACAACAGACCCAAGAAATTGTTAGTGAGTAGCAATACTCACAACAATACACTACTAGTAACATCCTTTCTCATCACATATACATTGCCTGCAAATATTTAAATGTCTATGCATGCATACACAGTCACACCACTTACATAATTAACCACATCTTTGTGTTACTTTTTTTTTTTTTAATCTTTTTTGACATGATGTCACTAAGTGACTAATTAATTAGTCATAAATACTCTGTCCCCTCTAGATATTATTGTTTACTAAGACAATTTTTTTGCTGGGAAGAGATGAACCACGTATGTTTGGTCATTATATGATAGTTGACATTGAAGGCCAAAACTGAAGTAGAATCATAGAGGGTAAGATTTCTGCTTTGATCATTAATTTAGGATATAATCTGGGGCCAGTCAATTATATTATCTGTGCTCAGCTTCCCTATCTGCAAAGCCGGGATAATAACATTGTTGAAAAACTGTCCGAGTGCCAATTCGTGTTAACCGTAGTGAGTTCTAGGACCTGAAAAGCCAACTATCAAACATGAATCAAAAATTCAACTAATTATGGTTTCAGTAATACCATCAACAGCACATAAACACTATAAGGAGGTCACAGAAATAATAGCCAATGTGTCACAAAATCCCAAAGGCTATACTCAATATAATTCTTATTTCTGATAAAAAGGGATTGAGCAGAGAAGCAGATCAAAGCCACACAGCAATGCAGTGATTTTAGGTAGTCATAAACACAGAGTGGTAATGATAAAACAGGAGCCCACAGGTAGAACAAGACTTGACACAGTAAGAGTTTAAGTAAAGGTGTAGTGATTGATTGCTGTAATTTCTGCTGATGTGTTAACTTCATGATGTAAGAAAGAAATAAGAAAGAAAAAAACTTATCTTTGAGATAAACATTCAGCTATTCATAGAAGCATAACCAGAAGGGATTGGTCTAGTTTGAAGATAATAGAAACCAAATTAATATCTCCTTTGTGTTGAATGTTCTTGCTGCAGTTTTATAAGCTCATAAAAAGCTCTGTTTAAGTATTGTCTTAAAATAAGTGATTAGTATGTGATCCAGAAAACATAAAAATCTAAACACATGCTGATCTGTCTGTAAGCACATTAGCTGTTGTAGCCACACTGTACATGTGCTAATGTTATGACTGTTATACACAGGCATCACTTTATGGTCGCAACACATTAATCATATACTTCTCCTCTTTTCATCCTCAGTTATCCTTTCTCCACTACTTACAACTTACCAAAATCTGTATAGCTGGAAAAATCTTCCAAGTTTCCTTCTGCAAAATTACATATCTGGGAGTCCAAGAACCTAATCAATTTATACTTTCTCTGTATTCTCTTTTTAATGGATTAAAAAAAAAATTAAAAAAAAAATTCTCCTTTTCCATTGGATGTATCATGAAAAAGGAAAAGTGCAAGACACTGGAGATTATTTGGATTTTTTCCCCCACAAAAATGTATACTTTTTTAATGCAGAAGTGTTAATATTAAGAAGATTTTAGCATGAAAAAAATAGTTTCTCTTGGAAACTTCTTGCAAAACAAACTTACTGTAGGGGAAAGGTAGAAAGCTGTTGCTACAGTATGTTGGGTTTTGGCCCAGCCACCCTACTCATTGGAAGATTTAAGAGAACTGAATTGAAAACCCAGAGTAATTTTCAGGGTCCTTCCGTCTTTGACAATGCAATAAATACAGAGTCGTTTCTGAAAACAGACAGCATTCTTATATTTGCTGTCTCCCAGGCTGGAACACATGTTCCCGCCAGCACGCTGCACTTGTACTGTAATGCTGTATGACAGTTTATAATACACGAACCTCAAAGAGGTTAGAGATTTGGTTCAGATAAATTTGGATGCAATGCTGAAAATTCAGACTTCTCTGATCCAGACACCAGGTTGATAATGCATTTCCTTCATGAGATTTACAGCATATCCTGGGTTTAAATGGCTCATAAATTTCTGCTAATGCATTTCCCACAGTCCACGCAGAGACGTGTAGCTTAAATGATTTTGACCCTACGCAGTTCAAGTACAGTGTTCAGGGGCTGTTTACAAACTCTCCTTTGAGAAATCTGAAAAGCACCTGTTGAACCTCAGTACGAAAGGTCTTGCCCCCCCAGAAGGCAGAAATGTAATTTTAATGAGCTCTTAGTCCAAATAGAATATGACACAAAATTATTTTCAACCGCGATTATTCAAAATTCTCAGGTTGTGAAAGAATGAAAAGAAATTTACTCTTTAGAACTACCAATCAGGCCAGTTTTGAGGTTAAGTCTCCTGGGAAATTTGAGAAGTGATTCAGCTTCCAAAAGCATTTATACTTGCCTTCCTTTGAACTAAGTATTTGCTAAATAGTACAGGAGTGTTATTGTCCACTGGGGAGCATGCTAAGATTGTCTAATTAATTTCTGTAGTAACCTAAACTAGATCTGGGTCCTTAGAGATGCAAGCAAATCAAAGTCAAACAATGTGATTTCTCTCTTTCTCTCTCTCTCTGCCTCCTTTTTTAGAGAAATTATTTAAATTATGAGATACTATTTTAGGTCACTGATGGAAAGCTAAATTTGATCTTCACAGTTAAGAATCCTTCTGTTAATCCCCTCTATAAGGCATGTTTTTAGCTTGTCTCAATTAAAAAAAAAAAGCCTCTAATTGCTAACTTATGCAAATGTTCTGCAGTCTGAGTTTGGTACAGATTTTGCTATTTTTGATGGTTAACTAAAGCTAGCAGCTTGATAAATTTGTAAAAGAAAATGTGTTAAAATTTTCAACCTCCCAGTTGTCCTTTTTTTGCTGAGAGTAAAAGTTTATCATAAACGAACATGAAATTTGCTTGCATCTAGAATAGATTATTGTTGTTTGGAAACATGGTCAGTTTTTTTTTTTAATTGCTAGTGTGATATACTGATCTGTATGAAATTCAGAAAAACAAAATTCATATTAAGACACTCTAGCTTTTTTGTAGCTCAAAAGCCATGATGTTTATGCTAAAGGCTAGATCACACATCAAAAAAATTATGAGAAGAATTGCCCAAAGAGCTCCAAAAAACTTTTGCCAAAATATAGGCCTTCCCAGACACTACTGACTGATAATTTCAGATCCTTTGCAATTCTGCACGGCTGTTTCCATAGGACCCTTTGCTGTCCCAGGCAGCTCTACCACCTGGCTGATTTGCCCAGATTAGGATCAGAGACATACTATATTTATTTTGTAGGAAGAGGGGCATCTCCAGAAAGTGATGCAGATGGAGAGTTGACTAACAAGATCATCACTGTGTGCAGCAGTGCATGGGCAGCTAAGCTGCTTGTGAATCAGCTGCTGAAGATGATCTCTTATCTTGAAAACCAGCTAAATATTTTTATTTTCACACAATTGCAAGTCTATTTCATTTTACATTAGCACAGAAGCAGAGGCAATAGGGAAACAGTGTAATAAAAAATTATTTTGGAAGAATCTCCTGAATGAACCTCCAGGTAAGGCAGTCCTGAAGGGCAAAGGAGTCCAGGAAGGCTGCACATTCTTCAAGAACAAAATCTTAAAGGCACAGGAACAGGCTCTTCCCACGTGCCAAAAGACAAGCCTGCAGGGAAGAAGACTGGCCTGGTTGAATAGAGAGCTTTGGTTGGAACTCAGGAAAAAAAAGAGAGTTTATGATCTTTGGAAGAAGTGGCAGGCAACTCAGGAGGACTACAAGGATATCGTGAGGTTTTTCAGGGAGAAAATTACAAAGGCCAAAGCCCAACTAGAACTTAATTTATCTACTGCAGCAAAAGACAATAAAAAATGTTTCGATACGTACATCCACAGCCTTTCCCTCATCCACTGAGCATGTCATCTTGTCCTAGAAGGTGATCAGGTTAGTCAAGCAGGACCTGCCATTCATAAACCCATGCTGCCTGTAGATCACCTGGTTGTCCTGTACGTGCCATGTGATCTGAAGCCAGTAACCCTTGCTCCTTCCACCAAGTTGGGCGGGAGTGTTGATCTGCTGGAGGGTAGAAAGGCTCTAGGATCTGGACAGGCTGGATCGATGGATCAAGGCCAATTGTATGAGGTTCAACAAGGCTAATGCCGAGCCCTGCACTTGGGTCACAACAACCCCAT